>NC_036853.1:2806774-2967754 GCF_002910315.2 Salvelinus sp. IW2-2015
AGGAGTTGGTTTAACACTTTTTTGGTTACTACATAATTCCATATGTTATTTCAAGTTTCGATCTCTTCAATGTTACTTCTACAACGTAGAATTATGTAAAAATAAAGTAATACCCTGGAAAGGTAGGTGTGTCAAACGTTTGACTGGTACTGTATATATGGAAATCTGTCCTTTGGTCTGATGAGTTCAAATTTGAGATTTTGGTTCCAATCACCGTGTTTTTATGAGACGAAGGGTAAGTGAATGGATGATCTTCGAATGTGTGATTCCCACTGTGAAGCATGGGAGGAAGTGTGATCGTGTGGGGGTGCTTTGCTTGTGACACTGTCAGTGATTTATTTAGAATTCAAGGCACACTTAAACAGCATGGCTACCACAGCATTCTGCAGCGATATATATATAGCGCTACTTTGACCAGGGCCCATAAGGATTTGTGATGCTATCCATGTCATTGCACATAGTATATATATATAGTACAGTGGCTTCTGTTTCTGTTTGTTACCTTMTTTTTTTATTAAATAGAATAATCTACATTTCTCTAAGTGAGTATGTTTACATGCACACTAACAATTCGATATTAAACTGATTATGGCAGTATGCCAAGTATGGCATTAKTCATGTAAACGCCTTACTCTGCTTATCTTAAATCGGCATCCTAATGATCATGAGGTCATGATCGAAGTAAGCGTAAGTTGATTAAAACACCTGGATTTTTGTTGAAGCTTTCAAATTGATAGTACATGTAAACACCTTAATCGGAGTCCAAGCAGTACACAGTGTTGTGAAACAGTATTTGCCCCTTCCTGATTTGTTATTTTTTTGCACATTTGTCACACTTAAATGTTTCAGATCAAACAAATTTAAATATTACACAAAGATAACCCAAGTAAACACAAAATGCAGTTTTTAAGTGATGATTTTATTTATTAAGGGAAAAAAGCTATCCGAATTGTTTTAATTCAGCCACATTGGAGGGTTTTCTGAGCATGAACCGCCTTTTTTAGGTCACGCCACAGCATCTCAATTGGATTCGAGTCCGGACTCAATATTATTTGTAGATCAGTCAATTCCACACACACAAACACTCACACAACCACCACCCCCTGGCTACAACATTAAAATAATGATGTAAAGTGTGAGGTAACTCTCTTACTTGCTTCGTCCAGAGTTAAGGCTTCGCTCAGTGCAATGGCAGCGCTGAGAAGCAGAAGAATGGTCAACTTCGCCATGGTGATAGTCTCCTGAGAGAGAAAGAGAGAGACACACACAAAGACAGAAGACAGTGAAGCAGAGTCCATCAAGTCAAAGTCAGTGAGTACTTCAGAGTGTAGGTAAGTTTCCCTAACCTCTCTTTGAGTACCCCAGCCATTCCACTTATCTGATATACAGTAATCCCTCGTTTATCGCGGCGCGGTGTACGTTGCCGAAATGACACGCGATAAGTGAAATCCGCGAAATAGGAAAACTTTTTTTTTTTTTACAATTAGCAACTATTACAATCTATGCAAAACTAACAGTGACTCAACGTGTAGGCCTTTCTCGAGATTATGGGTTTAGGAGATGTTCGAAACATTAACAGAAGATAATTTGACCAACTGTAAATGTAAATTGTGACCAAGCTGTTTATGTACGTACACATAACCTGCACGAGAGACAAAATGAAGCACAATTCGTAGCATGTTTTGATACAAGAAGCGGAGTGAGTTTTAGCGAATCAGAAGGCAGAGCACAATGCAACCAAAAAAAAATAAATAAAAATGGCATTATGAAGATCCAGCTGAATGCCAATAACCGCATAGGCGCCAGATAGTGAACCGCGAAGTGGCGAGGGACACTGATGTTTTTATTCAGACTATCACATTAGAGGCAGATTCAGCTAATGTAGGACTGAGGAATACCAAGTTTCATCTGTTCCACCACATTAGAGGAGATTAGCCTAGCACACATGAATATGCATGTCCCCAAATGGCACCCTATTCCATATATAGTGCCAGTACTTTTAACCAGGGCAAATATGCTCTATGGGCCCTGGTGAAAAGTAGTGCACTATGAGTAGGGAATAGGGTGGCATTTGGCATGCATTCAGATACAGTATTAGATGAACAGATGTTGAAATCTCACCTGAAATGTTCCGTTGTAGCTTCACTTCTTCTGAGATCTTCAGAGGTTCTTCACTGGGTATCTCTCTCTCTCTCTCTGTCCTGCTGTGATTGAGTTCTACCTCTCCCTACTCTCCTTTTTTAAAGGACCTGTCCAGTCAGACCCCTCCCTCTTTTTCTCTCTCTCTCATCCTTTAACCCCCTTGCATTCTGTCTGTCCAGCTCAAGACCTGCTGGACCTGTCCGATAGCTACCGTTTGACAGGTGGGTTCTACCAATTTGAAGGAGCTCATTTGTATTTATAATTCAAAAATGAACAAACTTTTAGAAAGAAAATTAATGGGATTGCACGTTTGCACTACAATAATTGTTTATTGAAGATTCTCTTAAGACACAAGGTGCCCGAGAGGCCTGAGAGATTTCTTATTCTTGAGAGTTCTACCTAATTTGGCAGCAGTGCTGAGGACGGTAGGCGCTTGGAAACACACTGACATTACAGAAGGCAAATCATTAGTAGAAAAACCTTTGCAATCATTGGTGATTTCTTTAGGTTGACTTTTTTTTGTCAGTAATAACTAGCTAGCTAGCTCTGGAGTTTTGTTTGGGAACATAATTTGAATTATCTGTCATTAATTTGGTAATCTGCTGCACACCTGGCACTCGAATCCCTGCTGTCTGTCTGTTAGCTAATTATGAACTGTATTCACCCCAAAGTCAGCTGCATCAGAAGATGGGCCACTCCAACTCCTCACAAGGGGCTTACCAAAGGCTGTAGTCCTGAAAATACCACCCTATCATTCTGTAATACACTAATACCAGTGCAAAAAGTTTGTGGAGACACATCTATCTGATTCAGGGTTTTTTCGTTATAGTTTGTAGCTCTATTTTCTAGCCTGTGTAGACATAATTAGCTGAAAGACATTAAAAAACCTATGTAAAAATAAGCACCATAATAGGAAAATCATGTAGTGAAGACCGCAAAAAAAGTGTTGAAACATAATCTTTAAATTAAATGCTTATGAAATGTTGATAGTTCGCTCACAAGTAGCCAACTCTTTGCCTGATGAAAGTATTGGCACACTCTTGGCATTCTCTCACCAGCTCATCTGGATGTTTTTTCCCAACAGTCTTGGAAGGATTCGCCACACATATGCTGAGCACTTGTTGGCTGCTTTTCCTTACTCTGCATTCGCATGACTCATCCCCAAACATCTCAATTGGGTTGAGGTCAGGTGATTGTGGAGGCCAGGTCATCTGATGCGGCAAACTCCATCACTCTCCTTCTTGGTCAAATAGCCCTTACGAACAGCCTGGAGGGGTATTTGTGGGGTATTATGTCCTGTTTAAAACCACAACCACTTGAAGAGACTACACACCGTCCCACTAACGACCCCCGACACACCACCCACACACAGATAGGATGGTGAATCGCTGCAACAGAATGCCTGTACAGCAGCACTAAGCCATGCTGAGTATAACAGTGTGCCCTTGATTCTAAATAAATATACACAAACACCACCACGACAGTGTCACAAGCCAAAACATAGCACCTGGCTGACAACACGATCACAACTTTCTTTCTCACAATAGATCAGTACACCCAGACGGCAATACACAAGCTTTCGATTCAGATCATCCCTGGTTACTTTACCTTCCAGTCGTATCAGTAAAAACAACGGTGATTGGAACCACACACATCTACAATTATGAACTCCATCACAGACCAAAGGACAGGATTTCCAACGGTCTAATGTCCATGCTCATGAGCTTTATTGCTCTTTCTTTGTGTCCATCCCCACCTCTAAGTCACACATCATACATTCATATTCATTGGGTAGTACACTTTCTATATGTGTGAGTTTCTTTGCACACGACACACACTCACGACACACACACTTACAACTCCCAATATTACAGCATATGGTTGCCTAAGACACACTACAAACAGTCACTCCCTCTAGACACACACAGTCACATCGCACGCATCTACACATACGATACATAGATATAGCATGCACCACGTGAAGCATTTACTGGGCTTGAGGGTGATCATGTATGCCAACACTACTATTGCCACACGACTCATTCATCTGACAGCTGGTAATTCTGAGTGTAATACAGAGACACACATCACTACTCCATCTAGACACACACACACGAGAGGTAACTCGTGGTATCATTACTTCTACATATATCATAAATCCCTTGGTTTCGCGATGATCTCTGAAATCATTCTCTAATTAGTGTGACAAATGTGCAAAGCAGAGCATAATTATTTCATCAATCAAAAATGCGAGCTTTTAGATGGGTTTTTTGCGACAAGCATTGACTGACCTTTCATGTCTGTAAAGTAATGGATGGACTGTCCGGTTTTCGTCTTTGCTTATTTCGAGCTGTTCTTTGCCATACAAGGGACTTGGTCTTTTACCAAATAGGGCTAATATGAGCTGTAGATGACCGAACCCGTACTAGTGGTCACGAACGACAACTGTTTTTCTCAAATGTATGTAAGAAGGAAATAAATTCCATGAAAACAATGTGCACACATGGTTAATTGAAATGGTATTCCAGGTGACTACCGTAATCAAGCTGGTTGAGGAATGGCCAAGAATGTGGATAAGCTGTCATCAAGGCGAAGCATGGCTAACTTTTGAAGAATTCTCGAAATCTCAAATATATTTGTAAGATTTGCTTTAAACCGTACTTTTTGGTTACATAATTCCACATATGTTATTTCATAGTTTCGATCTCTTCAATGTTTATTCTGATCAATGTGAAAAATAGTAACAATAAAGGAATACCGATGGAATGAGTAGGTGTGTCAAACGGTTTGACTGGTACTGTATAGCATATATATAAGTATATATATAGCGGCTATTTTGACCAGGGCGCAAGGGGATTTGTGGATGCTATCATGTATTGCACGAGTAGATATAATTAGTCAGTGCTTCTGTTCTGTTTGTTTACTCTGTAGAAATTCGGACTCCTCAGAGCTGTGCACAGACGCCAGGTTTGCTTCAAGGAACATACAGTGGCGCTAGAGCAAGCCGTAGACAGGGACAAAGACATGTCATAATGTAGGTATTAGTCAGTTGTYCTGTCTTTGTGAGAATGTGTGTTCTGGACTCTCACAATTAAATATTGGCCATCACAACTAATGTTCTTTGAAATAGGCTCTTCRAGGTATTAGTTAATCTCTGTCTTATCCCATGGCCTGTGGGTTCCAATATACAGGAGTTCTGACTCCACACATTAAATAAATATTGCAAAGCCTAGAAAATTCTAACTAGACAATAACTTAAARGGGGGGTTCAGTATTTTACATACTGAACATCCATGTGATGCCTGTTAAAATAAGGCAAAATCCCCTTTAAGGTAACATCAAACCAAATAAGCAAGTTGATTTCAATTGAACTTCTTTAATTCACAGAAGAGGGTAAGCATTTTACCTCTGCTTCAGGCCATGTCCTTGCAGTCTCAACAAACATGAAKCAGCGTGAATTAAACTGGAACCAGYCTRTGGGGCATGGGCTATTTWCATYTGCTGCAGATKCCAYMATAKCATCTGTAAGGAGAAGACACAGGGCAYGTTARAAATTGCAGCCRACTTTMAAGGTGRGTCGAGACTGACTGATCTACAAATCACCTGGCATCATAAATAACTACTCNTAAACTGAGCAATACATACATTAAACTGAGCAATACATACATATTCACCTCTTTATAATACTTATTGTTGAAGAAAAGGTTCAAATGAAATTAGGGTTATGGTACATTTTGCACTTTGCATTTGCTCTATGAAAATTGTGACTTAACTTTATTATTTGTTTGTAGTGGCTATTTAAAAATATATATTATTTTTTATTWTCCAGGCTTCTGATAAAAATCAATGAATGAGACATTCATAACATTACACCCTGTAACAACAACTTCTGTAAGGCTATCGGTCCGGTCCAGCCAGCACGGCTGCAATAGAACAGGAATGGCTGTCATTCTAATTCTATGAATTCTGTAATTGTACAGATGGGGTGAAGGGTCAATGTCTTAAGGCTGAGGTGCTGAAGGGAGATATGCTGCAGGACCAGGGGAGTAGAGAGAAGGGGGAGATGAGGAGAGGAGATGAGAGGGGAAGGGAGGAGGACAGGTGATGGGTCAGTGTCTTAAGGCTGAAGTGTTAGGGGGTAGATATGCAGTTGGACCAGCAGCATTCCTTTTTGAGGAGAAGAGGGGGTGAGAGGAGGAGAGAGGGGAGGAGAGGGGGAATTGCTAGCATGCCTTTCTTTGTGAGTGTGAGGCCTCTCTCACCACACCTGGCCGTCTAGGTGAGTTTCTGAATTGCAGGAAGAACAGGACGATGGAATAGATGGAATTCTATGTCCCAAATGGAACCTCTCACCAGAGCCCTATGAGCCCTGTTCAAAAGAAGTGGTTGGAATAGGGTGCCATGTGGGACACAACCATAGGGTCTAAAGTCTACCCCTTGATAACCTGACCAGTCTTCTATCATATCCATCTTCTACAATCGGGATACTATAGTGGCCTGACCTCTGACCTCTTCTAGTGTAGCGTTTAGACGTTGTGAAAGTCTTTGATGGCAGGAGTGCAAAATAAGTGAAAAAACATCATAAACCTCATAATWATCTAGCAATAGGGCTCTGGTCAAAGTAGTGAACTATATAGGGCATAGGGAATATACCTCCATTGGGATACAACCTATGTCTTGAAGGTTTCCTGTGTAAAACTGTACTTAGTGTATACAAGATATGTTGTTGGATTAAAGCTACAATATTTTATTGAACACTTATATTCAACGCACAGAAACACATACAGTATAAGGCCTTCCCTCTGCCTCCCTTCAGCAAATCTGACCACATCTCTCAAATCAAATCAAATGTTATTGGTCACACATATTTAGTWGATGTTATTGCGGGTGTAGCGAAATGCTTGTGTTCCTAACTCCAACAGTGCAGTAATATCTAACAATTGACAACAATACACACAAATCTAAAAGTAAAAGAATGGAATTAAGAAATATGTACATTTTCGGACGTGGCATTGACAAGAATACAGGAGAATACAGTATATTGTCACGTTCTGACCATAGTTCTTGTGTGTTTTATTTGTTTTAGTGTTGTCAGGACGTGAGCTGGGTGGGCATTCTATGTTTGTGTGTCTAGTTTGTCTGTTTCTATGTTTGGCCTAATATGGTTCTCAATCAGAGGCAGGTGTTTTGTGTTGTCTCTGATTGGGAATCATATTTAGGTGGCTTTTTTTGTGTTGGGATTTGGTGGGTGGTGTGTTTCCTGTCTTTGTGTTTTCTCTGCACCAGCTAGGACTGTATCGGTTTGCCACATTTTGTTATTTTGTTATTTGTAAGTGTTCACAGTTTCGTAATTAAACATGTTGAGCACTGGCTACGCTGCGTGTTGGTCCGATCCTTGCTACACCTTCTCTTCTCGTGAAGAGGAGGAAGCTGCCATTACAGAACCACCACCAAACTCGGACCAAGCGACGTAGTAAGGGCAGCAGCGACAGCAGCAGCAGCGGCCCATTACACAGGACTCCTGGACATGGGAGGAAATTCTGAACGGTAAAGGACCCTGGGCTAAGGTTGGAGAATATCGCCGCTCTCGTGAAGAGCTGGAGGCAGCTAAAGCCGAGGAGCTGTGTATTAGGAGGCAGCGGAAGCGTGGCTGAAGCCCGAGAAGAAACCCCAAAAATGTATTGGGGGGGGTGGATAAAGGGGAGATGGCGAAGTCAAGTAGGAGACTTGAGCCAACTTCCCCTGCTTACCGTAAGGAGCCAAGGATGGAACCAGAGCCGGTCAGGGCAGTATTGGAGGTGAGCGAAGTAGAGACTGTGAAGGATCTAATGGGGAAATTGGAGGAGAGAGTTATGAGGGAGGTGTTGTGTGTGTTGGAGGCACGACATCCGCCCGACGGAGAGTGTGGAGGACTTGATGTCACCTGAGTCAGCTCTCCATACTCGCCTGAGGTGCGTGCTGGTGAAGACTGTGCCAGCACACGCACCAGGCCTCCTGTGCGCCTCCCTAGCCCTGCACGTCCTGTGTCAGCTCAGCGCACCAGCTCTCCTGTGGTGCGTGTCTCCAGCCCAGTACCACCAGTGCCTACACCACGCAACAGGCTTCCTGTGCGTCTCCAGAACTTTGTTCTTCCTCCACGCACTCTCCCTCTGGTGCGTGTCTCCAGCTCGGTACTACCAGTTCCGGCACCACGCACCAAGCCTACTGTGCGTATCCAGAGCCCTGTACTCACTGTTCCTTCTCCCCGCACTCGCCCTGAGGTGCGTGCCCTCAGCCCGGTACCACCAGTGCCGGTACCACGCACCAGGTTATAGTGCGCCTCGAGAGTCCAGTGTGCCCTGTTCCTGCTCCCCGCACTACCCTTGAGGTGCGTGTCTACAAAACCGTACCACCAGTTCCGGCACCACGCACCAGGCCTACTGTGCACCTCAGCAGGTCAGAGTCGGCCCAGCGCCATCTGAGCTGCCTGTCTGCCCAGCGCCATCTGAACTGCCTGCCTGCCAGCGCCATCTGAGCTGCCTGCCTGCCCAGCGCCATCTGAGCCATCCGTCTGCCCAGCGCCATCTGAGCCGCCCGTCTGTCCCGAGCCGTCAGAGCCGTCCATCAGTCAGGAGCCGCTAGAGCGTCCGTCAGTCAGGAGCCACCAGAGCCGTCCGCCAGTCAGGTGCCGCCAGAGCCGCCCGCCAGTCAGGAGCCGCCAGAGCCGCCCGCCAGTCAGGAGCCGCCAGAGCCGCCCGCCAGTCAGGAGCCCCAGAGCCGCCCGCCAGTCAGGAGCCGCCAGAGCCGCCCGCCAGTCAGGAGCCGCAGAGCCGCCACCAGTCAGGAGCTGCTAGAGCCGCCGCCAATCAGGAGCGGATAGAGCCGCCCGCCAGTCAGAAGCTGCCAGAGCCGCCCTCCAGTCATGAGCCGCCCTCCAGTCATGACAGCCTTCCACTCTGCAGCCTTCAGTCTGAGCAGCCTTCCAGTCATGAGTGCCTTCCACATGAGCTGCCTCCAGTCATGAGCTGCCCTCCAGTCATGAGCTGCCCTCCAGTCATGAGCTGCCTCCAGTCATGAGCTGCCCTCCAGCATGAGCTGCCCTCCAGTCATGAGCTGCTGCCATTCAGTCCGGAGCTGCCATTCAGTCCGGAGCTGCCATTCAGTCCGGAGCTGCCATTCAGTCCGGAGCTGCCTTTCAGTCCGAGCTGCCATTTGTCCGGACTACCTCTCTGTCCTGAGCTGCCCCTCTGTCTTAAGCTACCTCTCTGTCTTAAGCTACCTCTCTGTCATAAGCTACCTCTCTGCTCTAAGCTACCTCTCTGTCATGAGCTGCTCCTCAGTCCGGAGGAGTTTCCTCAATTTAGTGGGACCTTGGTGAAGGTTCCTAGGCCAAGGTCGGCGGCGAGGGTCGCCACTCAAAGGACGCTAAGGAGGGGGACTAAGACAATGGTGGAGTGGGATCCTCGTCCAGCGCCCGAGCCGCCACGCGGACAGATGCCCACCCAGACCTCCCTACAGTTTTAGTGGTGCGTTAGGAGTCCGCATCTCAGGAGGGGGGTACTGTCACGTTCTGACCATAGTTCTTGTGTGTTTTACTTGTTTTAGTGTTGGTCAGGACGTGAGCTGGGTGGGCATTCTATGTTGTGTGTCTAGTTTGTCTGTTTCTATGTTTGGCCTAATATGGTTCTCAATCAGAGGCAGGTGTTTTGTGTTGTCTCTGATTGGGAATCATATTTAGGTGGCTTGTTTTGTGTTGGGATTTGGTGGGTGGTTGTTTCCTGTCTTTGTGTTTTCTCTGCACCAGCTAGGACTGTATCGGTTTGCCACATTTTGTTATTTTGTTATTTGTAAGTGTTCACAGTTTTGTGTTGGGATTTGGTGGGTGGTTGTTTCCTGTCTTTGTGTTTTCTCTGCAACAGCTAGGACTGTATTGGTTTGCCACTTTTTGTTATTTGTAAGTGTTCACAGTTTCGGAATTAAATATGTTGAGCACTGGCTACGCTGCGTGTTGGTCCGATCCTTGCTACACCTTCTCTTCTCGTAAAGAGGAGGAAGGCTGCCGTTACATGTATACTGTTCATATGAAATGAGTAAAACAGTATGTAAACATTATTATCGTGACCAGTGTTCCATGTCAATGTACATWKRGCAGCAGCCTCTAAGGTGCAGGGTTGAGTAACCAGGTGGTAGCCAGCTAGTGACAGTGACTAAGTTCAGGGCAGGCTACTGGGTGGAGGCCTGCTTTCTGTTTAGAAACRAAAGCTCAAACAGGAAGTACCAGTGATGTGCTCAATACGAAAGTGGTYYGATGAAGCAGAMGTGARGCTACAAGACTGTTTTGCTGGTACAGACAGGGATATGTTCTGGGATTYWTYWGATAGCAYTGAGGAGTTTACCACATCAGTCASGGGCTTCATCAATAACTGCATAGATGACGTCATTCCCACAGTGACTATACAAATGTATCCTAACCAAAAACCATGGATTGCAGGCAATATCTGCACTGGGCTAAAGCTACCSCTTACAAGGAACAGGACACGGACATGKACACGTACAAGAAAGCCCGCTATGATCTCCGAGGAGGCATCAAACATGCAAAAGGACAATWAAAGARGAAGGTRGAATCCTATTACACTGGCTYTGACGCTCGTCGTATGTGACAGGGCTTGCAGATGATAATGGATTACAAATGGACAACCAGYAGTGAGATGCCCAGGGATGCAGAACTCCCAAATTAGGTAAATGCTTTTATGCTCAGTTCGAGGAATAGAAAACTGAGTCTTGCGTGAAAGCCCCTTTTGTTCMCGAATGACTGTGTCTCACTCTCTATGMGAAAAACTTTAAAACAGGCTAACAATCGCAAGGACGCCGGGCCAGACTGAATACCAGTAYTTGTTCTCAAGGCATGCACATACCAGCTGGCAAGTGTCTTCACGGACATTTTCAATATCCCCCTGTCCCAGTGTGTAATCCCAACATGTTTTAAACTGACCGCCACTGTCCATGCTCAGCCCCCTCCTATACTCACTGTTCACCCACGACAGCGTGGCCACGCAAGTCTCCAACACCATCAAGTTTAATRACGACACAACGGGGGTAWGCCTGATCACCGATGGCGATGAGACAGCCTATAGGGAGGTCAGAAACTTGGCAGTGTGCTTGCAGGACAACAACCTCTCCCTCAACTTCAGTAACACCAAGGAGCTGATCGTGGACTACAGGAGAAAGGGAGAGCTCGCCCTCATCCATGGGCTGTAGTTGAATGGGTCGAGAGCTTCAAGTGCCATGGCATCCACATCACTAAGAACCTAACATGKTATACACACACCTGCACAGTTGTGAAAAGGGCACGTAAGTGCCTCTTCCCCCTCAGGAGGCTGAAAAGATTTTGCATGGGCCCTCAGATCCTGAAAAAGGTATGCAATTCTACAGCCTGAAAAATTGCCAAAGATTCCAGCCACCCACGCCAGGCTGTTCACTCTGCTAACTTCCGAAAATCCGTACCGGATCATCGGCTCACGTTTCAACAGGCTCCAAGACAGCTACTAGTACAAACCATAAGATAGGTAAATGGTTAATTAAATGGTTACCCGGACTATCTGCACTGAACCTATCTTGCACTGACTATATGTACACTCACAATACTATATATACACACACTCACACTACACTGACACTCACAGACACACACACACACACACCGACAAATCACAAAACATACACCGACAAATCACAAAAACACACACACTTTTACATTGATCATATGCTGCTACTACTGTGTTCTTTATTTAATTATTATTGTTATCCTGATGCTGTTACGTTCCCACAAGACAAACTCTAAATAACACAGGTGAAACACCTTCCGACTMAGGAGATGGACAAGCCAGCGCAGGCGTAACACCTTCAAAATATCAACAGAAAAACCAAAACCTGTATCAATGCCTAGTAACTTTACCYTACCTTTATGTACCTGRTACCAGTGCCCATTGTTCTGGTACTCTCTGTATAGAGCTCCATTCTTGTCAATTTTTTTCCTTGTTACTTTGGTTTTTCATAAAAATATATAACTCTGCCTCTCTGGGAAGGGCTTGTAAGCAAGCATCTCACAGTAAAGTCTGCATCCGTTGTATGCTCYGCATGTGACAAATAAAATTTGATTTGATTTGAAACAATAGCAAMGCGGTCACCCTGCCTCTGTTTAGGAAAAAAGCTGAGGGATGGGCCTGGAAAAATGTAACCACTCTGAAACTCATAGACAGAGCTATGGATGCATGGACTGACCATCCATAATATCAACATTATTTAACCATGTTTTAAGGCTATACAGTGTGAGTGCATTGCAACCAACAGGCGGAATGTAGAGCTGTGTTACACATTACCGCTGGATTTCTTAAAACACTACTGTCATGACGTTGGCATGTTGGTGAGGTTTATGACCCCAATAAATACCTTTCTCCTGTTCCTCTCTCTCTCTCTACTCTACAGAGTGTCTCTTGGGAAGCCTTTTGTTAACATAGAGAGTCTGAAAACATCAAAAGGGTGAGGACCAGAACCATATTTCGGTAATCCAACGAGTTGAAAATATGCATTGGTACTTAAAGAATATGATATCAGATCAGTTGTCATCTGAGACATTATTACTGATGATAGGATAACATCAACTGTATCTTGGATAGTCTACACATTCTAGTTATCAGATTCACATGGAATTGTTGTGCAATTTAAATGTTAAAATATGAAACTATTTGTGRAAAGATTAAATGTAATTTTAGCTTCTAAATRAGAGAATTGGTTTTCATAAGTGAACAAGGCTCAACTCAGTGGCCCCGCCCATGTGAACAGACATTGGTTGTAAACTATGAAACACGCCCTTCTCTCCACCACTATATAAGCCCTTTACGAAAATGTAACATTTGTGTTCCCGAGGACGTRAGGACGACGGTCCATACGTTGAAAGGGCTAATATGGCCTATTTATTGCCTTTACCTCCCTTATCTCACCTCATTTGCTCACATTGTATATAGACTTATTTTTGTAATGTATTATTGACTGTATGTTTGTTTTACTCCATGTGTAACTCTGTGTTGTTATATGTGTCGAACTGCTTTGCTTTATCTTGGCCAGGTCGCAGTTGTAAATGAGAACTTGTTCTCAACTTGCCTACCTGGTTAAATAAAGGTGAAATGTAAAAATGTTATTTAAAAAAGATATATATATCAAACTACAGAACTAAGCCAACTTCAGCGTGAGCGTAAAGTATGGCAACTTGGTATGAACTTTGAACTCTTATTCACTAAAGAAGTGATACCTGCTAGCCGGTGAGTGAGCAGCAGCAGCTGTAAACGTGGGCTAGGAAGGGACGGACAAAGTATCTCTTCTACCAAACACACGACGGTACTTCAACGCATCCGTCCACCAGACATTCTTCAGAGGACAGGAAGATCTCCATTGGGCAACACGGCCTTCCATCTACGACCAACCTTTTGAAGCACAGCTCAGAGTAAATATTCCTTGCATTTTCCTTTTCCAAATGGGCGGTTATTTAGAATGCATAAGATTCTGTATTTACGATAGCATAGCTTTACAAGGTCCGATCAGAGACCAAATTCCTTTGTTCCTCAGTCTTCCAGCGCTTTCATTCAAAACCCAAAMCCCATTTYTTTGTGTAACCAGCCGTCATATCTGTTCCGTCTGCTAGGGCCGTTTTCTTTTATGACATAATTAGTAATCAATGTATGACCAATCCTGTGTATGTGTAATTCTGTGTGATTGTTTAGGTATTTAGTAAATAAATAATTAAACCAAATTTTGTATTGCTGATTCAACTTGTTAGCCAGGGTTCGTGAAGATAACCAAGAAATCTACGACTTCAGATGAGACTGAATAAGGTGACGATTAAAAATGGACCGCTTTTGATGTAAAAGATTACCAGGTCTTTAAGAGTTTATTCGGAAGATAACAGCTCTATAAACATTATTTTGTGGTGGCCCGACTTTCTATTTAATTACATTTACATGATTAGTTCAATCAGGTAATATTAATTACAGAGAAATTATTTTATAGAATAGCATGTCATATCACTTAATCCGGCATAGCAAAGACACGACACTACTAACGGGGATTACATGCACCTGCATGTTAAAGCAAGCTTKTTCGCAACCAAAAACCCACAAGAATAAACTAGCAGAGCAGTTGATCTCTCCTTGCTACCATGTCAAGTGATTATAACACCAGACAGCTGCTTCTAGATCCTCTACTCCTGCCCACAATGAAATATTGACCTATCAGGAGCATCAGAAGCTGTAAGGCTGATGAATGTAAAAAAAAAAGTTGAATAACAATATATACGAATATAGAAGTCCTATAGTGCCTATATTTTATTCAAACAGTTCACCTTACATGGCAATATAATATAACGTATGCCATTTGAAATACATGTAACTTCATTAGCCTACATTTTCATTTGATAAAAACAATATAGATCATAAAACTCAATCACGATTGACTTGATTTAGCTACACATTTCAAATATGCACCGTCCAGGAATATTTTACACCCAATCTTGATAAGAAATTACCAAACCAAACCAAACAGTTTTATTTTTTTATTTTTTTTACAGTTTAATGGATTACATAGATTGGAAACAAATAAAATAATAAGAGAAGCATACACCAACATTAGTTTACCATTCATACAACGTGTTGGGTAAATTACCACAGTATATTTGCTGTTGTAAACAAGGAAATACTTTATTTCAATTGTACGGAACGATTGTCAAATAGATAAATCGCCAATAGTCTGCTCAAAACACAATACTAAGTTCTTCCGAAACCTCTCTAGGATTGCCCCATGATTTTAAAACATTTACAGAGTTAAATTGCTGTGATGGAAGAAATCTGAAGATGGATCAACAACATTGTAGTTACTACACAATACTAACCTAATTGAAAAAATKAAAAGAAGGAAATCTGTACAGAATACAAATATTCCAAAAGCATTCTGTTTGCAATAAGGCATTAAAGTTATACTGGGAAAAAAATGGCAAARAAATAAAGKTTTTGTCCTGAATACAAAGAATTATGTTTGGGTCAGATCTAACACAACACATCAATGATTACCACTCTTCATATTTTCAACCATGGTGGTGGCTGCATTATGTTCTGAATATTCTCGTCATTTGCAAGGATAAGGGAGTTTTTGGGGGGGAATAAAAATAAAGCAAAGGCAAAATCCTAGAGGAAAACCTGCTTCTGACTGCTTTCCAACAGACAGCAGGACAATAACCTAAAACTCAAGGCCAAATATAGACTGGAGTTGCTTACCAAGACGACATTGAATGTCCCCGAGTGGCCTAGTTACAGTTTTGAYTTAAATCAGCTTAAAAATCTTTGTCAAGACTTGAAAATGGCTGTCTAGCAATCATCAACAACCAACTTGACAGAGCTTAAATAATTTWAAAAGGAATAATGGTAAATGTTCTACAATCCAGGTGTGCAAAGCTCTAAGAGACATATCCATAAAGACTCACAGCTGTAATCATTGACAACGGTGATTCTAACATGTATTGACTCAGGGAGTTGAATACTTATCTAATCAAGACATGTAACTTTTTAATTTTTCATTCACCTTAAAAGAAATGCATAATTTTTCTTCCACTTTGACATTACATAAAGAAATCTGACAGTTAAATCCATGTTAATCTCTACAAAATGTGGAAAAAGTCAAGGGCTGTGAATAATTTTTGAAAGCACTGTAAGTGAGGAGGACACGTCCCCCACAACATTCCAGAGGGCTATTTTGTCCCTCACAATCATTTTCAGTCCACTGAATGCTTAGTTCATATAGCCACGTTTTTTTAAGTCACTACTTTTTACTTTTAATTCACTCTGTACTATCCCATGGGCAAATGTTCAAATGCATATCATTGCTCTTACCATACTACACTTGGAAGAGAGAAAAACAATTTAACCTCCAATAGCCACTAAATAAGGTTGTGTCCAAAAGTGTGGTTTCCGTTTTCTTCCTACAACTTTGGCTCTAAATTTTGAACGGTTTAAGCAATCAGTTACACACACCACACCACACCACACCACACCACACCACACCACACCACACCACACACACACACACGGACTTATTACCAGATTATAACAATATCTTTCTGATGCAAACCATACATCTTTCACGGAAAGGTCTACACTTGTTGTATTCGGTGCATGTGACAAATAAAGTTTGATTTGATTTCAATTGGGTGACCTGATTTGACATATACTGTAATTGTGTGTTATTTTGTGCATTTATTAAGGTAATGGCAGTAAGGACAAATTCAAATGTTTAATACATTTTTTTTACACATTTGTTTCTGTGACCCCCGGTGTCTTAACATGAACAATCAAATAGCTTGATTGTCCATGTTATTACTGTCTTAAAACAACGCTATGTGTTAGGGTAGTAGATTTAAAAAAAATGTGTTTGTAATAGAAAATCAATGGGCAATTATCTCTTAACCAAGCACTCCACAGAGGAAGAAGGCCATACCTTACTGGTCCCTGGCACAGAAAAATGCTGAAAGAAGCCATGTTTCCTTACCTTGAAAGCAGTCTAAGGAGAGAGGCCAGTTATGCAACTACACTCAAACAGTCAGCAAAACATGAAAAAGTTTGGTTTTTATCCCAAAAATATTTTTTGCATTCATATAAGTTATAGAAATTGATCGATTTTGGAAGATTTTACACAATTTGATATTTTTCTAAAGACCTCTTTCTACTGTAAATACAATGTGGGGAAAACATATGTAGAAGTTCAAGCAGTGAAGCTGCGAGAAACCCTAATACATTGTCACGCCCTGGCCTTAGTATTCTTTGTTTTCTTAATTATTTTGGTTAGGTCAGGGTGTGACATGGGGAATGTATGTGGTTTTTGTAGTGTCTAGGGTGGTTGTAAGGTTTAGGGGGTTTATTAGAGTAGTTGGGTTTATGTTTAGTATAGTAGTCTAGCTGTGTCTATGGTTGGGTGTAGGTATCTAGGAAAGTCTATGGTTGCCTGAATTGGGTCTCAATTAGAGACAGCTGGTTATTGTTGTCTCTGATTGGGAGCCATATTTAAGGCAACCATAGGCTTTAGCTGGTTGTGGGGAATTGTCTATGTTGAATGTTTGTAGCCTGTGTGTGTGCACTACGTTTATAGCTTCACGGTCGTTTGTTGTTTTTGTATAGTTTGTAATAGTGTTTCGTTTCATGTTCATCTTCGTAGTAAAAATAAAAGAAGATGGCTTATTTTCCACATGCTGCGTTTTGGTCCGTCTCTCCTCCACACGATCGTGACATACATTTGTTGCCGTTATTATTCTTCTTGCGTAATGGAAAATTAGAATGCAAATTCCTGTGAGATGGTAAGACTTCCAAGCTTTTTCAAAAAGGTAAAGGGCCAAGGGAGACCTGAAATTCGGTGCATAGGTCCCTCTCCTCACAAGGAACAAATTTGCCTCAAGGACGCATAAGGTCCGCCATTAAGGAATTTTCACAATTTAGAAAATTGTGAAAGAGAGTTAAAACGCTACTCTTCTGGCACCGAAAGACCGGTGTGCACGAAACTTTATTAGTGGCATCTATGGACAAAGGACTCTCAACACAATATTTTCCAGACTAGTAGCTCAAATACATGGCCGCTTCTGACCAATAAACTTTCACATGGGCATGGTCTGGCATATACATGCATATAAATCATATATTCATATTTTAATTGTAACAAAACTTATACATTCTGTATGTTCCTAACAATGTCAAGACTCAACAAATGCAAGCATATTCAGATGGCCACAACGTTGCGCTATAACGGGCACATTTATATCTCTTGATCTGTTTGACGTAGAGTGATAACATTTGACACACATGTTCACATGTTCAGGGATGTGAGTCTAGCTCATCCCAAACCCAACCCCCCCGAAGGACACAAATTCATATACAGGTTTTTGTAGAGGTGCGAGGGCTGCCACACTAGGTGCCAGGAGACCTGTTGTTCTGAGGTTTGACACTGGGCAAGAATGGTCAAATACCAGGGGAAATCTTTATCTGTATATTTCTGTATATCTGAAATTGTATGCTCCAGATACGTATGTCCTTAATTTCACATACAGAGCTAGGATATGCTCCGTGATGGGACAGTTTCTACATGCTTACAATCCCTGCTACCATATGAGTCCAGGGAGATATCTGGGGTGAGATACGTTCAAGACGCACCAAAAATACTATTTCAGAATGTGGGGGGGACAAAGTTGCGCCCCTGCACATCACAATGTCACAGATGTCTCAAGTTTTAAAGGGAGCGTGCTATTGGCATGTTGACTGCAGGAACGTATACCAGAGCTGTGGCAGATCATTTAATGTTCATTTCCAACATCTTTTTAGAGAATTTGGCTGTAGGTCCAATCGTCCTCACAACCGCAGAACACGCGCAACTACGCCAGTCTAGGACTTCGACATCCAGCTTCTTCACCTGCGGAATCGTCTGAAATCAGACACCTGGGCAGCTGATGAAACTGAGGAGTATTTTGGTCTGTAATAAATCCCTTTTGTGGGGAAAAGCCTGTTCTGATTGGCTGGGCCTACAACCTCAGTGAGTGGGCCTATGCCCTGCCAGGCCCACCCATGGCTGCGCCCTTGCCCATCATGTGAAATCCATCGATTAGGGCCTAGTGAATTTATTTCAATTGACTGATTTGTTAAGATTTCCCTTCACTGGAACTAAGGGGCCTAGCCATAAAAAAACAGCCACAGACCATTATTCCTCCTCCACTAAACTTTACAGTTGACACTATGCATTGGAAGAGGTAGCGTTCTCCGGCATCCGCTGGATGTTCCAGAGTCCATGGCGGCGAGCTTTGCATCACTCCAGCCAACGCTTGACATTGCGCATGGTGATTTTAGGCTTGTGTGCGGCTGCTCGGCCATGAGAACCCATTTCATGAAGCTCCCAACTAACAGTTTTTGTGCTGATGTTGCTTCCAGAGGCAGTTTGGAACTCGGTAGTGAGTGTTGCAACCGAGAACAGACGATTTTTATTCTCCACGCACTTCAGCACTCGCCGGTCCCGTTCTTTGAGCTTGTGTGGCTTATCACTTCGCAGCTGAGCCGTTGTTACTCCTAGACGTTTCCACTTCACAATAACAGCACTTACAGTTGAACGGGGCAGCTCTAGCATGGAAGAAATTTGACGAGCTGACTTCTTGGAAGGTGCCATCCTATGATGGTAGCACGTTGAAAGTCACTGAGCTCTTCAGGAAGGTCATTCTACTGCCAATGTTTGTCTGGGGAGATTGCATGGCTGTGTGCTCGATTGTATACACCTGTGAGCAACGGGTGTAGACGAAATAGCTAAATCCACTAATTTGAAGGGGTGTCCACATACTTTTGAATATATAGTGTATACATTTTTACTCAGTAAAATCGTTGACATTTTTTCATGTTGTGTTTATATTTTTGTTCAGCATATACACTGTGATGTACAGTATGTCCAAATTCAGAATCAAGAGAGGAGGTTAGGGGAGGAGAGGAATGATTTGGTTTGTCGTTTCTCCTGAAGGAGGCTAGGGGAGGAGAGGAATGATTTGGTGTGACGTTTCTCCTGAAGGGGGCTAGAGGAGGAGAGGAATGATTTTGGTTTGGCGTTTCTCCTGAAGGAGATTAGGGGAGGAGAGGAATGACTCAGTTTATTTGTCACGTGCACAGGATACAACAGGGGTAAAACAGTATGGTAAAATAATTACTTTCAAGCTCTTTCCCAACAATACAGTATTTAACATCAAAGCGTAACTGACTAAATAATGAAAGACAAGCACTGTAGTTTTGAATTCTGTTGAGTTAGTGTGAAGAGGTGAACACATTATTGCTGTCTATGAATAAGGACAAACCACTTGGTACCAACAACCTGAATGGTAAATTACTGAGGTTGGCAGCAGAACACATTGCGACTCCTATTGGCCACTTCTTCAGTTGAACTCTAAAAGTCCAAGCCGTTGATATTGAATTTGGCCTTCACTACCATAGCCCATAGAAACGCATTGAATAACACATTCATCAATGGCAAAAATGACAGTAAAAAAAATTATGATAAGGAATAAGGTTTTGAAGCGTCTGTTATGGATTTACATCCTCTGTCTTATCATGGATCGAGAGTTATTTAAAGTTGAAGTCGTACGTTTACACACACCTTAGCCAAATACATTTAAACTCAATTTTTCACAATTCCTGACATTTAATCCGAATAAAAATTTGCTGTCTTAGGTAAATTAGGATCACCACTTTATTTTAAGAATGTGAAATGTCAGAATAATAGTAGAGAAAATGATTTATTTCAGCTTTTATTTCTTTCATCACATTCCCAGTGGGTCAGAAGTTTACATACACTCAATTAGTATTTGGTAGCATTGCCTTTAAATTGTTTAACTTTGGTCAAACGTTTCCACAAGCTTCACACAATAAGTTGGGTGAATTTTGGCCCATTTCTCTTGACAGAGCTGGTGTAACTGAGTCAGGTTTGTAGGA
The DNA here is from genome assembly GCF_002910315.2 of Salvelinus sp. IW2-2015. NCBI lineage: Eukaryota > Metazoa > Chordata > Actinopteri > Salmoniformes > Salmonidae > Salvelinus > Salvelinus sp. IW2-2015. The sequence continues at coordinate 2,827,438 of NC_036853.1, forward strand.
CTCCTTGCTCGTACGCGCTTTTTCAGTTCTGCCCAAAAATGTTCAATAGGGTTGAGGTCAGGGCTTTGTTATGGCCACTCCAATACCTTGACTTTGTTGTCCTTAAGCCATTTTGCCACATCTTTGGAAGTATGCTTGGGGTCATTGTCCATTTGGAAGACCCATTTGCGACCAAGCTTTAACTTCCTGACTGATGTCTTGAGATGTTGCTTCAATATATCCACATCATTTTCCGTCCTCATGGTGCCATCTATTTTGTGAAGTGCATCAGTCCCTCCTGCAGCAAAGCGCTCCCACAACATGAAGCTGCCACCCCCGTGCTTCACAGTTGGGATGGTGTTCTTCGGCTTGCAAGCTTCCCCCTGTTTCCTCCAAACATAATGAGGGTCATTATGGCCAAACAGTTCTATTTTTGTTTCATCAGACCAGAGGACATTTCTCCAAAAAGTACGATCTTTGTCCACATGTGCAGTTACAAACTGTAATCTGGCTTTTTTATGCAGGTTTTGGAGCAGTGGCTTCTTCCTTGCTGAGCGGCCTTTCAGGTTATGTCGATATACTGTGGATATAGATACTTTTGTACCTGTTTCCTCCAGCATCTTCACAAGGTCCTTTGCTGTTGTTCTGGGATTGGTTTGCACATTTCACACCAAAGTACGTTCATCTCTAGGAGACAGAATGAGTCTCCTTCCTGAGCGGTATGACGTGTTCCCATGGTGTTTATAGTTGCATACTATTGTTTGTACAGATGAAGGTAGTACCTTCAGATGTTTGGAAATTGCTCCCAAGGATGAACCAGACTTGTGGAGGTCTGCAATATCTTTTCTGAGGGCTTGGCTGATTTCTTTTGATTTTCCCATGATGTCAAGCAAAGAGGCACTGAGTTTGAAGGTAGGCCTTGAAATACATCCACAGGTACACCTCCAATTGACTCAAAATATGTCAATTAGCCAACAGAAGCTTCTAAAGCCATGACATAATTTTCTGGAATTTTCCAAGCTGTTTGAAGGCACAGTCAACTTAGTGTATGTAAACTTCTGACCCACTGGAATTGTGATACAGTGAATTCTAAGTGAAATAATCTGTCTGTAAACAATTGTTGGAAAAATGATTTGTGTCATGCACAAAGTAGATGTCCTAACCGACTTGCCAAAACTATAGATTGTTAACAAGAAATTTGTGGAGTGGAGTTATTGTCTAATTAGAATTTTCTATAGTCTTTGCAATATTTATTTAATGTGTGGAGTCAGAACTCCTGTATATTGGAACCCACAGGCCATGGGTTAAGACAGAGATAAACTAATACCTCGAAGAGCCTATTTCAAAGAATATTAGTTGTGATTGCCAATATTTAATTGTGAGAGTCCAGAACACACATTCTCACAAAGACAGGACAACTGACTAATACCTACATTATGACATGTCTTTGTCCCTGTCTACGGCTTGCTCTAGCGCCASTGTATGTTCCTTGGAAGAAAACTGACGTCTGTGCAGAACACTGTGAAGTACCTTGAAGCAAACCTGGCGTCTGTGCACAGCTCTTAGGAGTCCCAATTTCTACAGGCGGTGGTGTTGATCAAGACTGGCGATTTCCATTGGACCTGGATTGGAGGATATGATGCTGTTCAGGCAAATGTGGAAAAGGTACCCAATTGTCATATTTGAGTAAAAGTTTAAATACCTTAATAGAAAATTACTACAGTAAAAGTGAAATGTTTACTCTCCCTGGACAGTTCAGCTAGAGTATACTCACAGATTTAGAGGATTTTTGGTATGCTCATCAATATGTCAAGGGCCACTTGTGAAGTCAGGGACCATATAATTTATGCCTGACATGATCAAATCAAATTTTATTAGTCACATGCGCCGAATACAAAAGGTGTAGACCTTACAGTGAAATGCTTACTTACGAGCCCCTAACCGACAATKACATTTTTWWAAATACGGATAAGAATAAGAAAAAGTAACAAGTAATTAAAGAGCAGCAGCAAAATACAATAGAGAGACTATATACAGGGGGTACCGGTACAGAGTCAATGTGTGGGGGCACCGGTTATATGGACATGTAGGTAGAGTTATTAAAGTGACTTTGCATAGATGATAACAACAGAGAGTAGCAGCAGTGTAAAAGAGGGGGCGAGGGGGCAATGCAAATAGTCTGGGTAGCCATTTGATTAGACATTCAGGAGTCTTATGGCTTGGGGGTAGAAGCTGTTCAGAAGCCTCCTGGACCTAGACTTGCCATGCGGTAGCCGCTTGCCGGTAGCAGAGAGAACAGTCTATGACTAGAGTGGCTGGAGTCTGACAATTTTTAGGGCCTTCCTCTGACACCGCCAGGTATAGAGGTTCTGGATGGCAGGAAGCTTGGCCCCAGTGATGTACTGCCCTCTGTAGTATCTCTTTGCATACTCTTAATTCTTGCCTAATATCTTGGCATGCATAATTATTTAGATTTTTTTACCAATTCTGATATTTTGAATAATGTGATAGGCATTCTGCACTGAGTCACACAGTATAATATATATATATATATTTTTTAATATATATATTTTTTTACTGAACACTATTGAAGTTGACATAGCCCCTAGATGCTGTCAATTGCCCAACTTTTCAAAGAATTGCATATTTTTTTACCAAACATGATATTCCGCTTGAAATAACATGATGTAGATTAATGAAATAATCAAAAGAAAAATATCTGATTATTTATTAGCCTAGTGGTTAGAAGTATTTAGGCATTTCATGAGAATAAGGCCTCAYGTGAAATCATTGTCTAAAGCGCAAGAGATACTGTTGCATGTAGGTCTAGATTATTTRTGGGTTGATCATATAGAAATATCAKAACATTATGYTAACAACTCCAAAGCAATGTCCTGTCTATGGTGGAGGAAGCACTGACTCACTGCCTYTTTCTATTATCAAGACACCTGCTGGTAACAACTCCTAACTGGTTAGGACTGCTCATGAGGTGTCCTAAATATCTGCCGACTAGGTGTGACTCTTATGACTAATGAGGCTTCATGTATAGCTTTTATTTTTATCCATAAGAGTAGGAGTAAAATGTCTCTAYTCTCATAACTTACGACCAATACTCTACTCTGAGATGCTTTGTGGATAYGGCCCCAGATCTAGGATTGGAAGATCTTATAGATGCCCACTGCAGTAGCCACTGACACACAGTGGGTTGTAGTGGGATAGCATAGTAGGCTATAGTGAGTACTATGGCATCATAAGTCATTAATTGTTTTAATATCTAAATATGTTTAAGTTTTAACATTCTGAAAGTTMTCTGGCAGTGATTTCAGTTTATATTGTTGAAGTCTGCGTTACACCATTTAAATTAATGGGGATAGAACAAGCTATATAGTTTTCAAAAAATTTAATGGAAGAAAAAAGCTGTTTTGAAGCAATGTAAGTTGAGTCAGTCTGCACATTTCCATGTTGAGTTGGTGCTTGTATCGTAAATGGATCAAGAGCACTGGCTAATCTGAATGCGCCTTTGAAGTCTATGGAGCTTTTATGCACATTTTAAATGGTTATTGTTCAAAAAGTACAAGAAGTATCAACAATCTTTTGAYCAGCAATCTATATAATTTGAGTCCGTCTGTACATCAGCCTGTACATGTCAATGTTGATTTAATGTTTGTAGCATTAACATTTCAAGAGCAGTAGATAATCCAAATAGTTCCCACTGAATCCTTTGGAGCTTTTATGTGAATTTAAAACGTTTATAGTTCAAAAAGTATAAATGGTATCAAAAAGTAAGCTATTCCAGACCGGTCTGCCCATTTTGAAGTTTGTATGGCATTTCTAGCTTAAAGCTGGAATCCATAATATTGAAATGGCCACTTACGTTTGCGATATTACAAAAAGAACTTACTTCAACAGCGGACTTTTCAAACAGAACTTACACTAAAAGGCATTATCATATTTTCACAGAATTATTCCAGTCCTCATAGACAGAAATATATACACTGCTCAAAAATAAAAAGGGACACATTAAACAACACACAATGTAACTCCAAGTCAATCACACTTCTATGAAATCAAACTGTCCACTTAGGAAGCAACATGCTATTGACAATAAATTTCACATGCTGTTGTGCAAATGGAATAGACAAAAGGTGGAAATTATAGGCAATTAGCAAGACACCCCCAAAAAAGGAGTGATTCTGCAGGTGGTGACCACAGACAACTTCTCAGTTCCTATGCTTCCTGGCTGATGTTTGTTCACTTTTGAATGCTGGCGGTGCTCTCACTCTAGTGGTAGCATGAGACGAGTCTACAACCCACCCAAGGGCTCAGGTAGTGCAGTTCATCCAGGATGGCACATCAATGCGAGCTGTGGCAAAAAGGTTTGCTGTGTCTGTCAGCGTAGTGTCCAGAGCATGGAGGCGCTACCAGGAGACAGGCCAGTACATCAGGAGACGTGAGGAGGCCGTAGGAGGGCAACAACCCAGCAGCAGGACCGCTACCTCCGCCTTTGTGCAAGGAGGTGCACTGCCAGAGCCCTGCAAAATTACCTCCAGCAGGCCACAAATGTTGCATGTGTCTGCTCAAACGGTCAGAAACAGACTCCATGAGGGTTATGAGGGCCGCGGTCCACAGGTGGGGTTGTGCTTACAGCCAGCACCGTGCAGGACGTTTGGCATTTGCCAGAAACCAAGATTGGCAAATTGCCACTGGCGCCCTGTGCTCTTCACAGATGAAAGCAGGTTCACACTGAGCACAATGAGCACATGTGACAGACGTGACAGAGTCTGGAGACGCCGTGGAGAATGTTCTGCTGCCTGCAACATCCTCCAGCATGACCGGTTTGGCGGTGGGTCAGTCATGGTGTGGGGTGGCATTTCTTTGTGGGGCCGCACAGCCCTCCATGTGCTGCCAGAGGTAGCCTGACTGCCATTAGGTACCGAGATGAGATCCTCAGACCCCTTGTGAGACCATATGCTGACATATGCACATTTGTGGCCTGCTGGAGGTCATTTTGCAGGGGCTCTCGGCAGGATTTTATCAAGAGTGGAAAGGGAAATATTCTTGAACTGTAGGCTACACATTTGACATTTGAAACTATATAAATTGGGATTGTGTTGGATTTTTTTATCGAACCATGTTGTAATTTAAAGTTTCACAAATTCTATATATTTATTATTTATTTTTAGCGTGTTCGTGGTAGTGAAGGGTAACTTTTCCATTGTTTATTAATAGAACAAMGGGATAAAACTCAATATAAACCTTTATATTTCTTACAGGTATACAGTTATTAGGCCAGYAGGCCTACAGTGGCATAGTGTACTTTGTTGAAGAAACAATGTCTGAATTGGAATGTGATAGGGAGAGTCATTTCTTATTCTTTGGAAGTCGTTATCTTAAAGCTGGAATCATTAATGGTGAAACAGCCACATTGGTTTGCGATATTACAACAACAAAGATGTTACTGCAAACAACCAACACAGTTTTCCCCTCTGACATCTTCACATGCGCGCTAGAAGAGCACAATATGTACTGCAATGTTTTTAACATGCTGCACAACGCTCCTCAGCTCTGCTACAAAAACAATAACAATGGTGGTGGGGTGGTCAGTGGTGCCGTTTCCCTCTACTGCGGATTCCATCTTTAAACGGTTGTAGACATGTTATGACCATCATTTTGACCATTGAAGTCTATGGCCATTGAAATTCATTGGGATTTTTGAAAATGTGGAAGAATATGTTTTTTTTCAAGCAATGGTATCAGTGCCAGTCTGCACATTCAGCAATTTCTTTGATACTGAGACCTCACTTCTTCCCCACAGGACAGGCTATGGTTCTGGAGTGACGGATCTAAATTTGATCATCAGAACTGGGCGAAAGACGAGCCCAATAACTATMAGGGTGCCAGAGAGCCATGTGTTCAGATGAACTTTGGAGGTACAGTWAGCCCACTATCATTCACTGATCCATTCATCAAATTAAAYGTTATTCATAGTAAGTATAACAAATAAATCTGACACACACACACACTTTTATTAAACTTTTTGTGTGTATATCTGARTTGATTTGAGAGGTAATTTCTATTCTGTGTTTCCTCTTAAGRTAAACATSCCTGGAATGATGAATTATGTGGAAGGAGATTTCCCTCTGTGTGCTCCATAMGRAMYTGTTCAATCCATSAAACTATCAATGAAACCAAAAATTCTACTCTGTAGTATCAGCATCCTAACTGAACATATTTTATGGTAAAATCAAATACTTTTTGAAGATTATTTGTTTCTGTAAAATGAAAGTTTTAGTTACTTGTTGTACATAAATGTTGAGTAATGATTTTGTGGTTTGTTGTCAATAAAATGGGTTTGTTATTTTCTCTCATGAGTTTTTATTAAACATGAATGATAGCGCCATAATTGTCAAATCCTTTGAAAGGTTTCTTAAAGATACATTCTAGCATCTGTTCAGTGGTCATTTCAATTACTTGATAATTCATCTTGAAGAATATAATTATCAGGTTTGAAGGTAAGACCCAGATGCAGACTGCGTCAAAGTAACAATGTTCATTACAGCAACAGGARCAGGCAAACGACTGGTCAAGGCATGCAGGGGTCGATAATCCAGAGTAGTGGGGCAAAGGTCCAGGACGGCAGGCAGGCTCAGGGTCAGGAAGAGTGATCAGGCAGGCGGGCTCAGAGACAGGACAGGCAAGGGTCAAAACCAGGAGGGCGAGAAAGAGAGACTGGGGAAAAGCAGGAGCTGAGACAAAACGCTGGTTGACTTGACAAACAAGACGAACTGGCAACAGAAACAGAACAAAGGTATAAATACCCAGGGGATAATGGGGAAGATGGGCGTCACCTGGAGGGGGGTGGAGACAATCACAAAGACAGGTGAAACAGATCAAGGTGTGACAATATAGCTTTAAAATAAGTCAAACATTATCATGTGGATGTCATAGACTATCAGAGCATTGTCTATGAATTTGAGAGTTGTTACATTTCCCTACACCAGTGGTTCCCAAACTTTCTATAGTCCCGTACCCCTTCAAACATTCAACCTCCAGCTGCATACTGTCACGTTCCTGACCTTATTTCCTTTGTTTAGCCTTGTTTAGTTGGTCAGGACGTGAGCTGGGTGGGCATTCTATGTTATGTGTTTCTATGTTGGGTTCATTGATAAGCCTATATGGTTCTCAATCAGGGGCAGGTGTTTTACGTTTCCTCTGATTGAGAACCATATTAACTTCTCACGAGTCACCATCCCGGATCCGGGAGCATCCTCATCAGATAAAAAAGCTGACTAGCATAGCCTAGCATAGCGCCACAAAGTAAATACTTAGCATATAAATATCAATGAAATCACAAGTCAAGACACCAAATGAAAGATTCACATCTTGTGAATCCAGCCATCATTTCCGATTTTTAAAATGTTTTACAGCGAAAACACAATATGTATTTCTATTAGCTAACCACAATAGCAAAAGACTCAACCGCATATTTTCAAAAAAATTTTACCGCATAGGTAAGCTATCACAAATTCGACCAAATAAATATATAATTAGTCACTAACCAAGAAACAACTTAATCAGATGACAGTCTATACATGTTATACAATAAATCTTATGTTTTGTTCAAAAATGTGCATATTTCAGGTATAAATCATAGTTTTACATTGCAGCTACAATCACAAATATCACCAAGCAGCTAAATAACTACAGAGAGCAACGTGAAATACCTAAATACTCATCATAAAACATTTATGAAAAATACATGGTGTACAGCAAATGAAAGACAAACATCTTGTGAATCCAGCCAATATTTCAGATGTTTTAAGTGTTTTACAGGCGAAAACACAATATAGCATTATATTAGCTTACTACAATAGCCAACCACACAACCGCATTCATTCACCGCAAATGGTAGCGATCGCAAAAAACAGCAAAATATATACAATTATTCACTAACCTTGACAAACTTCATCAGATGACAGTCCTATAACATCATGTTACACAATACATATATGTTTGTTCGAAAATGTGCATATTTAGCCGGACAAATCTGGCTTTTTAGTATCGTCCTGCTCGTCTGTTTTTCATATTGACGGTGGTACGTAACAGATAGGCTAATATACAACCGCACAAGGTTGAAACGATAATTGAGCACTCTCAAAAAAAAAATAATCCCCAAAAAGATAATGTCAACCCCAAAACAAGAAAAAATTAGCGCTATTTAGGTGGTATAACTCCCGTACGGAGGAAGAAGAGAAAAAAAGGGATAAAAATCGATGTCTATAAAACGTACTTTAGGATCGTTTTGAACAGGTCAACGTCTCCTACATAAAATTCTTATAGTCTGTAGTATTCGTTGTTCTTTAAGATTCAAAGATATCTCGCTATCAATAAAACGTTTTACCGTTAAAAAAAAAACTAATAACGAACATTCATCTGTTTACTATGCAATTATTTTGAAAAGATTTATTCTACCAACTAGTTTTGCCTTAACTCTGGCCAACTGCGCCCGGCTATAATTAAGATTTTTAAAAATAACTTTAGTACGACATACAGCTTACTTATATGCGAGACAGCGCCCAAAAATAAGGCCGGAAAATATGACTAAACAATTGTCAAAGAAATACGAAATAACATCTAAATTGTTCTTCTTTTGCTGAGCTTCCATCAGAATCTTGTACAAGGAGTCCTTTGTCCAGAATAATCGTTGTTTGGTTGTAGAATGTCCTCTTCTTCTCTGAGATATAACCAAGAGCTTAGCACATTGAAAGCTAGCCATGGCGGAACGTGCCCAACTTCAATATACGCAAAGAAAATAAAATTCCGAAATCGCAATAAACGTTCAATAAACTGATATAACTCGGTTTAAAATAACTACTTATGATGTTTTTATCACATATATCAAATAAAATCAGAGCCGAGATACTAACGTCTATACCGAAGCTTTCAGAACGCAATCTGGGTTCTTCTCGCGCCTTCCAAGACAATGAAAATTCCAGACACGTCATCCAAAACTCTTGTTCGGCCTCAGATCAAGCTAGACACCCCATTCCACCTCTCACTGCCTGTTGACATCTAGTGGAGCGTATGCAGTGCATGTAGATCCATAGATTTCAGGCAAATTAATGAGAAGCCCTGAACAGAGCCTCGATTCAGATTTTTCAATTCCTGACAGGAATTTGCTGCAAAATGAGTTCTGTTTTACTCACAGATATAATTCAAACGTTTTAGAAACTAGAGAGTGTTTTCATCCAATAGTAATAATAAATGCATATTGTACGAGCAAGAATTGAGTACGAGGCAGTTAATTTGGCACGTTTTTTGTGAAAATGAAATAGTGAAAATAGCGCCCCCCTATTGACAAAAGGTTTAAGTAGGCTGTTCTCACTGTTTGTTGTGGGTGATTGTTGCTGTGTCTGTGTTTCACCACACGGTACTGTTTAGTTTTGTTCGTTCATTTTTTCCTACCTGTTTGTGCGTTCATGTTTTATGTTCTCAAGTTCAGGTCTGTTCACGTCGTTTTGTTATTTTGTATTTTGTCAGTGTTCAGTTTTGTTGGATATCATTAAAATTCGACATCATGAACATTCACCACGCTGCGCCTTGGTCCTCCTCTCTTCCACCTAAAGACGAGCGTTACACATACCCCCTCTAGCACCAGTGTTTTGCCATCATGGTAAGCTTGCCACACACACACTATACAATACATTTATTAAACATTAAAATGAGTGAGTTTTTCACAACCTGGCTTGTGGGAAGTAACAAAGAGCTCTTATAGGACCAGGGCATAAATAATAATATAATAATAATCAATAATTTTGCTTTTTATTTAGCCCTCTTACATATTACAACTTTATTTGTACATTGAAAATGGTGAATAACTGACCACAGGTTAATTAATGAGAAGGGTGTGCTTGAAAGGATACAGGGGCCCATTATCAGCAACAATCACTCCTGTGTTCCAATTGCATGTTGAGTTAGCTAATCCAAGTTTATCATTTTAAAACGCTAATTGATCATTAGAAAACCCTTTTGCAATTATGTTAGCACAGCTAAAAACTGTTGTTCTGATTAAAGAAGCAATACAACTGGCCTTTAGACTAGTTGAGTATCTGGAGCATCAGCATTTGTGGATTCGATTTCAGGCTCAAAATGGCTAGAAACAAAGAACTTTCTTCTGAAACTCGTCTGTTCTGAGAAATGAAGGCTATTCCTTTGGAGAAGTTGTCAAGAAACTGAATATCTCGTACAAMGCTGTGTACAACTCTCTTCAAAGAACAGCGCAAACTGGCTCTAACCAGAATAGAAAGAGGAGTGGGAGACCCCGGTGCACAACTGAGCAAGAGGACAAGTACATCAGAGTGGCTAGCTTGAGAAACAGACGCCTCACAAGTCCTCATCTGGCAGCTTCATTAAATGTACCCGCAAAACACCAGTCTCAATATCAACAGTGAAGAGGCGACTCCGGGATAAAAAACATTTGTTTTTYATTTATTTCACCTTTATTTAACCAGGTAGGCTAGTTGAGAACAAGTTCCCATTTGCAACTGCGACCTGGCCAAGATAAAGGAAAGCAGTTTGACACATACAACAACACAGAGCTACACGTGGAATAAACAAACATCCAATCAATAATACAGTAGAAAAGGTCTATATACAACATGTGCAAATGAGGTAGGATAAGGGAGGGAAGGCAATAAATAGGCCATGGTGGAGAAGTCATTACAATATAGCAATTAAACACTGGAATGGTWGAATGTGCAGAAGATGAATGTGCAAGTAACAGGGCAGACGTTTTTTAGAATCCCTGAATGTAGCTTTGTGTTTCCAAACTCTCACTGGGTATAGAAATGTGTGAGTACAAGATGTGCTCGATAGAGCCAGACGTATTAGACTTGTATGGGATGGCGTGATACTCACTGTGTGATTGACTCTCTCCGTGAACAGCTAGCTAGTATAATATCCTACTATACAACAGCTGAAGAATCTAACACTGTAAAAATGAGAAAAAAATCGATAATGTAATAGTTGCAGGTTGAAAATACAAGCTACACAGAACATTCTAATCAGCAGGTTTCGCACGGGTGCAGTTTGGTTTGCCTGGTGACATCACCATGTGGTAAAAGTTAATAGACCAATAACAAAGAGTTTGAAACCTCTGCCAATAACAACACATTTTCAGTTTACATATCCCTCCCATTAGGCCCCTCCGCTCTGGTGGATTGATTCACATGTTGAGTCCCTCTAGGATTTGTTGAGATATTTGCTGGCAAAAATGCTTTGTTTTTCTGGGGCAATTCTGACATTTTCCCTGGCAATATGATTTTGTCCAATTTGTCTCGAAAATGCGCTGACGAGGGTCAAGGGGAAAAGTTTGTAGAAGTGTGGCTTGATTAAACCATATAATACGCTATTATGTGCGGTGATTGGTTGAAATTGCTAGCACTCCTTTTGTACTGCGGTGATGGGTCAGTCATTCGATAATTGCGATGTCTCCCCAAAGTAGCCTGCATGTGCCTGAAGTCAAAACGCMCCCGAGACCGCTTGAAGGAAGCAGACAATTGAGCAGTATCTGAAAAAGCGTGACCCGAGTTTCAGATGGTCTTATAGCCCTCAAGTGTGTGGCATGAGGTTGCGAGAACATTTCGCCCTCTATTTTTTGGAAATGTCAACGACCTGCTTTGAATTCATTGAATCCATTCTCAGAGAACACGGATACGTATAACACGTATCTTCATGTMTAATTCGTAATTGGATCATATCCTATCTAAATAATATTTACTATTGTAACAGACATCCACCAGGCACCAGACAGCATTCCTTTTYACAGTGCATTAGCCTACGCTCGGACACCGGGGTTTATCTTGGACTAGCACACTCTGGAGATGTCTTTCTTTGGGATTACTCGTGGCGAGAGGCGCTCCCATCGAGCGCGACCTGGCTGGTGAATTGTTCAATTTCTTTCGCTACGGGGAACTGAAACTCAATGGCTTCGTCTCGTAAACTGAGTCGGCGGAGGAATGTTACTACCTGGCCAAGAATGTCTTCAACTTTCTGGGCTGCGGTGCTACTGACCAGTCTGCTCATCATATACTGCGGTAAGGAACTGCGCACTTGCTGGCGTTGCTGCTTTAAGTGTGTTTTTATGGGATTTATGTCGATAATGGTTTTTGATTGGCTGATTACTGCCTTGGATAGAATGTATGCAGATTGTGTATGTGAACAATTTAATTGGTAGAGATGAAGATTGAATGTCTTCAACACTGCAACATCAGCTCAATGGAAAATGTGTAGAGTTGCAGACAATTAGTTTTACAACAGCAGCATTTTCTCTACACTAATAGACTATGTTATAGTTTACACTTCCTCATGAAAAAAAAACGTTTTCCCCCCGTTTTTTTTTCTTGTTAGCGTATGATGAGGGTCCCTGGGTCGCCGGTTTGCCTGGGCGGGCGTCCCTGATCAAGAAAAGTTTGAAAACTCCTGGCCTTTCGTCGTTTGCTGTCCGCAGCGCTAGTGCTGAAAGGTGCCCCGCGGGAAATTCTCCCCACGTCCAAACCTGATTTACATTGTCAGCACCAGCTCACGATTCCTCCTGTTCAGCTGAGCGTGCGGTGTTTAGGAACAGCAGTCACTCTCAAATACAATTCGTTGTCACCTATCCTTCCTGCAACAAAACGATTAACTTTGTTGTAAAAGTAATAAACCATATAGTGCGCCATGATGGAGTATACCCAGCGCGAAACGTGCTGTAGTCCTATACAAATTGATAGCCTGTACGCAGTGGTTTTGAAATGTCACAGTTTTTTACTGTGCAAACATTCTGACTATGGCAAGCAAACTGAAGAAAAGTGTACGTTGGTATGTCCTAAGACAGAAATATACTTCCAAAATGTGGGTCTCATCCAACCTCTCTCTCTCTGGCCTTTCAAATCAATTGAAGGTCAGGGCTCTGTGCAGGCCAGTCAAGTTCTTCCACACCGATCTCGACAAACCATTTGTGTATGGACCACGCTTTGTGCACAGGGGCTTTGTCATGCTGAAACAGGAAAGGGCCGTCCCGAAACTGTAGTGGGCTCCCGAGTTGCGCAGCGGTCGAAGGCACTGCATCTCAGTGCTAGAGGCGTCACTACAGACCCTGGTTCGATTCCAGGCTGTATCACAACTGGCCGTGATTGGAAGTCCCATAGGACGGAGCACAATTGACCCAGCGTCATCCGGGTTAGGGTTTGGCCGGGGTAGGCCGTCATTGTAAATAAGAATTTGTTCTTAACTGACTTGCCTAGTTAAATAAGTAAAATAAAAATAGTCTAGAATGTAATTGTATGCTGTAGCGTTAACATTTCCCTTCACTGTCCAAATTCTACATTTATGACATCAATATTTAAAAAACTGAAGAACAGCACCTGACCATTATTCCTCCTTCACCAAACTTTATAGTTGGCACTATGCATTCGGGCAGGCAGTGTTTTTTTCCTGCCATCCTCCAAGTCCAGATTTGTCCGTTGGACTGTCATATGGTGAAGCGTGATTCATCACTCCAGAGAACGCGTTTCCACTGCTCCAACGCTTGGCATTGCGCATGGTGATCTTAGGCTAGTGTGTGGCTGCTCGGCTATGAAAACCCATTTCATGAAGCTCCCGATGGACAGTTCTTGTTACTTCCAGAGGCAGTTTGGAACTCGGTAGTGAGTGTTGCAAMCGAGGACAGACAATTCTTACACACATCAGCACTCGGCAGTCCCGCTCTGTGAGTCTTTTGTTTAGACATATATCTAGCTAGCTAAACAATGAACCAKAATTCCAACCCATACAGTACAAACGGATTGTTACAGCTAGCCACCATGCATGAAATGCTGTGGTATGAATCTGCAGGTAGCTAAAGCTAACCAACTAGTTTCAATGTTAGCTAGCTAGCTAACTTTAGGCTATAACTAGCAATGCAAATAGTTTCTGAGATACATTTACTACACAGATCATACACGTAACGATAGCTAGTGAGCCAGTAAGCTAACATTTGCTAGCTATCTAACAGTACGCTTTAACTTGCAATGAAACAACCTTCTGACAAAATTAGAAATGTATAATATCTGAAAATGTAGCTAGACTCTTACTGTATACATGGATAAACGCTTCATGGCAGACTGGGACCACTTTAGCTAAGTAAGACATCCCGTGTCGCTTCCGTTTTGTTTKTAGCTACAGCTTGTTTGGCCCATTGTGTCAAGTCGCTCTGGTTCACACTGACAGAAAGTGCAGAAAGTAGTCCATCACAACTTTTTTCTACTGATCTTTGTCAATAGCACCTGCTAAAYTCAGGGCAGCAATGTTGTTGAGAGCAGTAGCAACAATTTTGCAGTTCTCCATGGCTAACATTATATCTTTCAAAAAATTTGCTGTAGCAAGGATTATCTACACATGCTGAACAGCTCATGCTATAGACAGAAGCGAGCTACATGGCAGACCAATCTGAACTCATCTCTTGGCATGTCCAGCCCATCCGTTATCTCAGTCATGGCTAGCGGGAAGGTTACTGACTTTTTCCGTGGCTAAACCAACTAGGCTCGTAATTTCGCWATTTTATTTGTATTTACGGATGGCATACAAGTATGGTATTATTAAGGCACATGAAAGTTCACATKTTCCCGAYGGCATTTCTGCCCCAAAACCTTTTTGTTGTTGCCTCTCCTGTGAAGTAGTGTTGTGCGACATACGCCTAGCTTCCTGAAACGGGTCACATATGGTCATACATTTGGCAGGAGGTTAGAAAGTACAGCTTAGTTTCCACCACATCTCTCTCTCTCTCGCTTTCTCTCTTTCTCTTCTCTCTCTGAATTCTGTTAGTTGCGCACCTTCTCTTGTCCTTGTGTTTTTTCCAGTGGGAAGCGGAGGTCTTGATGCATCACTTCACAGCAAAAAAGGAGAACACAAGTCAATATCACAGGATAGTGGTCATTTTAGGGACTGTAACTGGATTTATTTTTGTAATAMATAATGCAGCGTTATTTCCTTAGGCACCAATGTCGCAACATCACAGTGTAGTGTCAATGTGTTGTCCATGCACAAGGAATAGGAAATCAGTGGCTTTGTTTGATTGGCATTGGTTTGTATTCAGTATGGCCCTTAGATCTTGATTGGTATTTTGGGGCTATGACTTTGATTAGGAAGGAATCCAGTGGATTTGACCCTCCCATTTTAACACACAATCAATAATGTCTTGGTCAAAACACGAGGGCTTCTCTACCTATTCAGGCCAATGGCCTTAGGCTGATATACACAAACRATGTATGTAAAATGTAAGGCACCTTTAACAAGACTCTGAGAAAATGATGTTTGTGGGTTATGTCAGTTATGCAAGAATATTGAAGAGCTTATTTCCAAAACACTATATCCACCAATCTTTCACATKTGTGTTTTTACATCAGAAATGATTGCTTATGGGTAGGGTTGGTCCTGTWAGTCACTCTGGATAAGAGCGTCTGCTGAATTACTGAAATGTAACTGTTTCAAAATTCYGGGAATTTTGAAACCCTACTTACGTTCATGTGTGTAAAATACTTTGACAGTTCTCAGATTTTTTTTTTAATAAGAGAAAATGTTTTTTTTGCTAAATGCTATATATCCATTGTTTAGCTCGAATGGAATGTTCGTATCCTGTAYATTGACTGTGATATGTGCTTGTCTCACCTAGCTATCTTAAGTTTAATAGATAAGAGTCGCTCTGGATAAGAGCATCTGCTAAATGACTAAAATGTCAAATGTAAATGTTTTRCATAGAGATCTCATAATACTGTATAGATYATTTTTTTAAATATTGATGTCATAAATGTAGAATTTGGACAGTTCTTTATTAAAATTGTATGTATTGAGTACAGAAATGAGGTAGTCATTAAAAYAATGATGTTAAACAATATTACTTTGTTTTATTTTCTCTCAAAGTAAGAAAAGCTATTYTAGAATTGACAAATTACATTTGTTTTGATGGTTTGACGGCATTTTATGTTTTGAAATAATACAAATTCTAAATTTGCTTTATGAGTAGGGCATGACCCTAGGGGGTAACACATACAATATATATATAAAAGGATGTGGACACTGCAACTTCAGCCACACCCGTTGATGACCGAGGTATAAAATCGAGCACACAGCCATGCAATCTCCACAGACAAACATTGGCAGTAGAATGGTCTTACTGAACAACTCAGTGACTTTCACTTTCCAAAACGTCAGATAATCAAATCTGCCCTGCTAGAGCTGCCCCGGTCAACTGTAAGTGCTGTTATTGTGCCGTGGAAACGTATAGGAGCAACAACAGCTCAGCCACGAAGTGGCAGACCACACAAGCTCACAGAATGGAACCGCCAAGTGCTGAAGTGCGTAGCGTGTAAAAATCGTCTGTCTTCGCTTACAACACTCACTACCGAGTTCCAAACTGCCTCTGGAAGCAACGTCAGCACAATAACTGCTGGTCGGGAGCTTTATGAAATGGGTTTCCATGGCCGAGCAGCTGCACACAAGCCTAAGATCACCATGCACAATGCCAAGCGTCGGCTGGAGTGGTGTAAAGCTCGCCGCCATTGGACTCTGGAGCAGTGGAAACGCTTTCTCTAGAGTGATGAATCACGCTTCACCATCTGGCAGTTTGACAGACGAATCTGGGTTTGGTGGATGCCAGGAGAACGCTACCTGCCCAAATGCATAGTGCCAACTGTAAAGTTTGGTGGAGGAGGAATAATTGTCTGGTACTGTTTTTCATGGTTTGACTCCTGAGTGGCGCAGCGGTCTAAGGCACTGCATCTCTGTGCAAGAGGTGCCACTGCAGTCCCTGGTTTGAATCCAGGCTGCATCACATCCGGCTGTGATTGGGAGTCCCATAGGGCGGTGCACAATTGGCCCGGCGTCATCTGGGTTTGACCGGGGTTTGTTCTTAATTGATTTGCCTAGTTAAATAAAATAAAATAAAATTTAAAAGTAGCGAAGTAAACTATAAAAATGGACGTTACACACGGCATATTATATTTAACGAACCAAATGTTCAAATACTGTTATAGAAGATAAAGTAAATGCCCAAACCGGTCAGTGCATCAATACCRGTATATCATAAAATACCGTATACCGCCCAGACCTAACATGTATTGATTCAGGGAGTTGAATACTTATGTAATCAAGATATATGAGGGGGGTTTTCTCATAAATTCTAACATCTGTAAAAAAAATTAAAAAAAATATTCCACTTTGACATTACAAAGTATTTTGTGTAGATGGTTGACAAAAAATGACAGTTCAATCTTTTTGAATCCCACTTTGTAACACAATAAAATGTGGAAAGAGTAAAGTGGTTTGATTACTTTCTGGAGGCACTGTATAGCGATCTGGAATGAAACTCTTCATATCAAGAATATCAATGAAAGCTGCCCACACTGCCAGACTACCGCCAGCCTGATAACGCTGTACCTTATACCCTGTGGTATACGCTGTCAGCGCAGTAAATGGGGAGAGTGAAAGGGCTGTTAGGTTCCACTTGGATGTCTTTAATGCTAGGATGCCCAGGCGTTGTTTGTTTTGGTGGGTCAAAATGGATAGTTGTATGTGGATCATTTTCACAGCTGCCTGTAAGCAAAAGCACCTGTGCTCTGTTTGGGATGATTTTAGCCACTACTCCCTAAATGGCACTGAAAATACATCTCATCCATGAGACCTGTCATTATGGAGCAAGACCACACACACACTCCACCTCTTTCCCTTACAATGCATTTCCTTGTTACTCATTCTTTTTGCTCTGAAAAGCATTGGGAGGACTGGCAGCTTGTTAGTGAGAAGGGTTGCATTGATTTCAGTGACTCATGCAGTAGATGTGTCCTGATATCAGTTTACTACGTTCCTGGCTTTCAGAACCTCAGTCAGTTTGGAGTTGTGTGTGTGCGTGTACTCTGGTATGTTTGCACAGCTCCCTTCTGTCTCTTTCCCTCTTTCTCGCTATCTCCACACACACACACACACACACACACACACACACACACACACACANACACACACACACACACACACACACACACACACACACACACACACACACACAGAGGAGCAGAGTAAGACAGCGAGTGGGAGAGAATGTGATTAGAAAGTAGATGAGAGTCTAATCTAATTACAAAGTCATTTGCATGAATGGTGTCAGGCTAAGGTCGCAGCTGTCCTTATTAGGTCTTGAGTGTGATGTGACAATGGCCACGGATTAAGAATATTAGATTTTAAACATTAGACAAGCTTGGCATTGTGGCCTTCTATTGTGTGCTGGCTCCCTCCCCTGGTTGCTACCTGTCATGCAATCTTATTATTCCACTGTGTTCTAATCAATCATATTAGCGGTACTGGGGGACCTGCATTTGTTTTAGATTTGGAACCTGATGACGTCGGATAAGGCAGTTCTGTCATAAATCTAGCTTTCCTCCAGGACATATTTCTACATTGGGACCCACAATGAATGGAAATACATTCATTGAAACCTATAGGGCTTATATGTTGCTCTGGCTTTATGACATCATTGTCTTATAATTTGTGTCCTTATCCTGCCACATGCCTAGTACTGAATTAGTCCTTAATACTCTAAAATTGCTTGCTTTCTTAGTGTGAAACGTGTCTTCACAGGGAGCAGTGTCCAGTAATTTTTCAGACTTTATTTCTCAGTTCAGTCAGTTACTTCCATGCGGGCGCAATCTCATTGGTTCTCTGAAATCAGAGGAAAAAGCTCTCACCATACAATGATCATGAGCCCCATGAGCAAATGAAACAGGATGTACAGAATCACCATTGTCAGGCAGGGGCGTCACCTGAGTTTCATAACATTCTGGGCTCAGCCCTGAAGAAAAGGGGCTGAGAGGCTCGTGATGTGACACAACACAATCACAGCAATTTAAAAAAAATAAGCTATTGATACTCTGTGGCTAAATTATGCTCTCTGGTGTAGTATTTTCAATGATTTAACTAATTTCTGTACAGACAAGAGAAGACTAATTATATAATTTGGCAAATGTATTTCAATTTATCTGCAGCACTTCCAGCACCCCTTCCTGCTGCTATGTTTTCGTCCATGCTCTGTGCTCTCCCCAAGGCCAAATAATCAACACTTCTCCTTACTAACGCAATGGATTGTATTCAGTAACCTTATATGAGGCTATCTATCAGCAAGTAGCCTTTAGAGTTAATTCAGTAAGTCAATGAACACGTGTTTCTATCTAATCAGTTATTTTTTTCTGTTTAAGCCAATAGTGATTTCTGCTATATTGTTGTAGATATGATATAGGCCTATATTTAAGCAACAAGGTCCGAGGGGGTGTGGTATATGGCCAATATATCATGGCTAAGGGCTGTGCTTATCTAGCACAGACGCAACGCTGAGTGCCTGGATAGAGCCCTTAGCTGTGGGTATATTGGCCATATACCACAAACCCCAGAGGTGCCTTATTGCTATATTATCAACTGGTTAGCAGCATAATTAGAGCAGTTAAAAAAGAAATGCTTTTGTTATATCCCGTGGTATACGATCTGATATATACCATGTCTGTCATCCAATCAGCACTCAGGGCTCGAACCACACCAGTTTATAAAATATTTTTACCCATGTAGCACAGTTTCTATGTTCATAAGGCTAATAAGAAAATATGTCAAATGAAGCTTGAATAGCCAATGGGAAAAGTGTAAAAATGTGTATTCACATCAGTAGTCTAAATGACTGAAATGCATCGAAAATGATTTGAAAGTTCAGGACACAATCAGGGAAGCTCATCAGGGTAGGCTATAGGACCTAAGTGTGTTTTGTGTGTGTGTAGAGAAGATCTGCATTGCTTTCCATTGCTAGACTAATGATATGAGCACTCACCTCAACTTAGCTAACATTTCCCAGCCAAATGTAAACCTAATATCCAAATGAAGATTCAGGGAAAAACAAAACATCTGTCTGACTGATTGATGTATCATCATGCTTGTCTCAAGCACTGCAATGGCCCAATCAAAACGGTGCTGAATTATCAGTTGGACGTACCACACAGGCTTTACATTTATTATAGGCTAACCAGTGGTGTAGTGCTATATTTTGAATACCAGAGCGCATTATTTGTTTTTATTACATCATCATATTCTAAACGAAAGTTGGTAGGCTACTGACATGAAGCCGATGTGTAAATATCGTTTTAGAATATAGTCCTACATACAATGCATCATCCAATTTCACAATTGTCTATGCCTACACAGCCTAGTGGCTCAAAAGAAATCTATTTTTGAAATCCTAAAACTTAGGCCTACCTTTATTATGAATTAAGCCCATCATCATTAGGTCATCATTAAAATTAGAAAAATCATGAAACTATAATTGTTCACCTTTACTAGATCTGGCACCTGCATGCCAACCATTCTGCATGTCAACCATCTCAACCATCTGCACCCACCGTCTTGCACGCCAACCGTCTGCACGACAACCATTTGCACGACAACCATTTGCACGGACAACCATTTGATCCCAATCCTTTGGCGAATATGCAATTTCTATTCTTCCTTTAATTATAGCCTATCTAATGATTAATCAGATTTTAGAGTAGAGGGAGTTAAACACAGCCACCTGCATAGTTAGCCTATAGTGAGCGATGTTGAGTTCTGGCTGCATGAGAAAACATTTTTGGTTGTTGTAATTTCAGCACATTCATCCTAAATTGTCGTAAGAAATTACGTGGTGTTTTTGGTCATTATACAGTGCATTCGGAAAGTATTCAGACCCCTTGACTTTTTCCACATTTTGTTATGTTACAGCCTTATTCTAAAATTGATTAAATGGTTGTTTTCCCTCTTAAATCTACATACAATACCCGGTAATGACATTTTTTGTTGTTGCAAATGTATATAGTAAAATAAAGATATAACATTTCTATAGTTATTCAGACCCTTTAATCAGTACTTTGTTGAAGCACCTTTGGCAGTGATTACAGCCTCAAGTTCTTCTTGGGTATAATGCTACAAGCTTGGCACACCTTATTTCGGCAGTTTCTCCCATTCTTCTCTGCAGATCTCCTCAAGCTCTGTTCAGTGGATGGGGAGCGTCGCTGCACAGCTATTTTCAGGTCTCTCCGGAGATGTTTGATCGGGTTCAAGTCCAGGCTCTGCTGGGCCACTCAAGGACATTCAGAGACTTACCCGAAGCTATTCCTGCGTTTTCTTGCTGTGTGGTTACTGTCGTATTAAGTATTAAGGGACATCCTCTCCCTGAAGCTGATGCCTGATGTTATGTTATTTATACCACAGCATTGTTGAATACTTGTTTCTGGTGGGTTGGAAGTGCATTCAGTGCATGATGAACATGCATTTCTCCGTTCCCTACTGTTGCAGTCTGAGGTCCTGAGCACTCTGGAGCAGGGTTTCATCAAGGATCTTCTCTGTACTTTGCTCCGTTCATCTTTCCCTCGATCCTAAACTAGTCTCCCAGTCCCTGCTGCTGAAAAACATCCCCACAGCATGATGCTGCCACCACCATGCTTCACCTTAGGGATCGTGCCAGGTTTCCTCCAGACATGATGCTTGGCATTCAGGCCAAAGAGTTCAATCTTGGTTTTATCAGACCAGAGAAATCTTGTTTCTCATGGTTCTGAGTCTTTTAGGGGCCTTTTGGCAAACTCCAAGTGGGCTGTCATGTGCCTTTTACTGAGGAGTGGCTTCCATCTGGCCACTCTACCATAAAGGCCTGATTGGTGGAGTGCTGGYAAGATGGTTGTCCTTCTGGAAGGTTCCCCATCTCCACAGAGGAACTCTGGAGCTCTGTCAGAGTGACCATCGGGTTCTTGGTCACCTCCGTGACCGACCATGATCTGTGCCTYGACACAATCCTGTCTCGTAGCTCTACGGACAATTCCTTCGACCTCATGGCTCGGGTTTTGCTCTGACATCCACTGTCAACTGTGGGACCTTTATGTAGACAGGTGTGTGAGGAGAAAAAACAATGTAATACATTTTAGAATAAGGCTGTAACTTAAGAAAATGTGGAAAAAGTCAAGGGTTCTGAAAACTTTYCGAATGCACTGTATATGCTATGATATTTGGTTTGTTATGTAGAATGCTAATTCATCGTTAAGTGTTCGTGTGAGACAGCACCGTTCCGAGAAGCAGMAAAACGTCGCTCTGCGCACCGGCAGCACTACTAATCTGATTATAATTGTGGATGACTTCGGGAGTTTCACATAACCAGGACTCTATGAACTAACTAAGCGGCACATTCAGTTGACAAAAACATATTTTTTGACATAATTGCAGCAGCGCAAAAGATTCGGGGCTGACCAAAAATCATTCGGGTCAGAGCCAGGTCCTGGTGACGTGTTGGATTTTTTTTTTCACACCTGGCAAAGGGCTGGAAAATGGCCATAATATATGTTMGTTTTTTCCTGAAACTAGGCATATGTCACACATCACTATTTCACAGGAGAGCCATTTGAACGTAAACGTTTTTTGTTGTTGTCGAAATGCATTTCTTTTTGGCAGAAATGCCTTCTGGAACATGTGAACTTTCATGTGCCTTAATAACAAACCTGTATGCCATCTGTAAATACGAATAAATTGTTACATTACGAGCCTAGTTGGTTTAGCCACAGAAAAAAACAGGAACCTTCCCCCTAGCCATGATTGGCTGAGATAATGAGTGTGCTCGACATGCCAAGAGATGAGTTCGGATTGGTCTGCCACGTAGCACGCTACTGTATATATTATGAGCTGGTCAGTATGTGTAGGGAATCTTTTCTAACGCAGCTTTTTTGAAAGATATCACGTAGTAAAACTGCAAAAGTGTTGCTCTCCACTTTCTAGAGGACCAAGTTTTGAAATCAGTGGAATTAGAGTATGATAGCTAARGAGATGGAGAAAAKTCTGGCGTTGGATTGCAAATATGCAGAGGGAGTCGAAAAGAGAACACACAGAGGCTATTGTATAAAACACCTGTGTCCGGATTACATCTTCAAACTAAAGGCAACCATGGCATCCGTGACAGAGAGGGAGAAGTGTCCATCCATGTATATGGGTAAGATAGTCTAGCTAGCTACATTTTTAGAAATTACACATTTCTAATTTTGTCAYGAAGTAATTTWAATTTAAAGTTAAAGCATACTCTTAGCTATCTATCTACCGTTAGCAGGCTGGCTCGCTAGCTAACGTTACATGTATGAACTGTGTAGTAATGTCATTTGCATTGCTAGTTATAGCCTAATGTTAGCTAGCTAGCTAACATTGAACCTGGTTGGTTAGATACCTGCAAATTCATKCASGGTAATAAGGTTATGAGTTGGGATTATGGTTCATTGTTTAGCTAGCTATCTACATGTCTAAACAAAAGACTCCACTATGCAAGTAACCATTTCAATAAAATGTTCATGATGTCACTGCCACAACTGTCGATAGACATAGCTGGTAAATTCGCTCTGGCTGTCTACTCCAATTTCAGAGCACTCTCATCTGAGTGTGCCAGAGTGCAGAATAACTGACGAATTTAAGAACGCTTAACACCTGTTGAATATGGCCAGTGTCAGTAAACGTTGGCAAAAAAGCGTAATTAAATTGTTGCCAACAGCACAGTTGGTCACCAGCGCTCTGGATAACATAAAAGCAGCATAACCAGCTCTGCTAGGGCAGGTAAAATGGTCAGAGTGAGCTGTTCTCTCATTTGTCTGGAAGTCGCTAGCAAGCTAGCCAACGATAGCCAGTTAGCTTGGGTGCTTGACTGCTGTTGTTAGGTCAGAACGCTCGGATCGAGACTAGTCCTCGGCCAGAGCGTCCAGTGTGCGCTCTGAACGCTCCAAGAGCAAAACGCTCTGAACTGACCAACGCACAATCTGACAACGCTAGAGCACACTSTGAGCGCACTCTGGCACTCCAGATTGAATTTACAAACACACCCGTAGTATAAACCAGTCTTTAGTCTTGAAATCTTTGGTTGTTTAGTACATGGCCTCACATGTGAATCTTTGAAGAGATGGGTGGGGCTAAGAAGGTGTGAACAATGCTGAATGGGTGTAAACAAAGAAGACCTCTCCAGTAGGTTTACCAAAAGATTCAAGGGMCATTTTTTCAAAAGTGAGGTTACAAGTTTATCAACTTTCAAAGCAGAATTACTTTCCCATTGTTCCTCAACTGTAGTGTATGATATACCATTTTCTAGCTCTGAGTCTCTACTTTTATYCAATGTAAAAACACAATTTCAAATTTTGCTACGTAAGATCGAGCCGGTCGGTCACATATGAGTGTAGTATGAACAACGCAAATTGTCCTTTCTCTAGCTAATTAGTCTCGCCCATTCAGACACAAAGGCAGTGTCCACTTCAAAGTTATTGATGTTCATCCTTAACCTCCTAAACTCTTACACTTTGACCTCAGAGGCATGAACATAATCTTCCTTTGGGCAGGATGAGGATGCAGCCGAGTTTTTAAATTAATGTTTTATCAATTAGGAACACTTTATGGCTAAAGATGTAATTTTTGGAACAAACTGTTCTCTAWTCCCCTGAGGTGCAACATTTCACTGCAGAATGTTAACTGAAACTGAGGAAAATGGAATGTGAAAAACACTTGGTTGTGTTTCTTATAGAGTCAAAATGTCCTGGTGTGAGTGTTATTGTGTGAGTGTTATTGAGCATTTTCAGGATGGTTGAACATCATTGTCGTCTGTGCATGTGTAGGCATGGCTTACTCAAACCTGCGTTGGCCAAGAGCTGAATGGATACGTTCGGACCCGAGACAACCTTGMACTAAATCAAATCTTCCAGATGTATCACTCAATTAGCACACCACCCAGTATATTTATTTATTTATTTTATTCGATTGCTTCCTTTTCAGTGTGTCACCCTGATTACTTTGAGGAACACCACAGGGATGCGTTTGATTATGTTCCCTGGCAGACCATCCATCTATGGACTGGGGTAAACAAAAGAGCAATAACAACTAAACAAAGATAAGATTTGATTTATTCCTGTTCCATTTTATCACTAGACTTTACAATTACCTCAAGCCATTATATTTTAGAAGTTATTGTTGGTCCCCTATATACGTTATCTTTTCCAAAAGTGCTGACAGTTTGTTTGCAGGCTGTGCAGATTCACAGTCCCCAAGACATCAGAATGAGGCATGCTCAAGTAGGGTTGGGGTCAATGCCATCTGAACTTAATTCACTGAGTGGAAGTCACAAATTGGATTGAAACATCATTCATGATTAAGAAGATGAATGGTTACACTACTTATCGCAAGCTTTTATTAAGGGACCTCCTCTCCCTGAAGCTGATGCCTGATGTTATGTTATTTATACCACAGCATTGTTGAATACTTGTTTCTGGTGGGTTGGAAGTGCATTCAGTGCATGATGAACATGCATTTCTCCGTTCCCTACTGTTGYAGTCTGAGGTCCTGAGCRCTCTGGAGCAGGKTTTCATCAAGGATCTCTCTGTACTTTGCTCCGTTCATCTTTCCCTCGATCCTAACTAGTCTCCCAGTCCCTGCTGCTGAAAAACATCCCCACAGCATGATGCTGCCACCACCATGCTTCACCTTAGGATAGTGCCAGGTTTCCTCCAGACATGACGCTTGGCATTCAGGCCAAAGAGTTCAGTCTTGGTTTTATCAGACCACAGAATCTTGTTTCCATGGTCTGAGAGTCTTTTTAGGTGCCTTTTGGCAAACTCCAAGTGGGCTGTCATGTGCCTTTTACTGAGGAGTGGCTTCCATCTGGCCACTCTATCATAAAGGCCTGATTGGTGGAGTGCTGGCAAGATGGTTGTCCTTCTGGAAGGTCAGAGTGACCATCGAGGTATTGACACCTCCCTGACCAAGGCCCTTCCCCCCAATTGCTCAGTTTGGCAGCCAACTGTAGGAAGAGTCTTGGTGGTTCCAAACTTCTTCCAGAATGATGGAGGCCACTGCGACTTCAATGCTGCAGACATTTTTTTGGTACCCTTCCCCAGAACTGTGCCTTGACTCAATCCTGTCTCGGAGTCTACGGACAATTCTTTCGACCTCATGGCTTGGTTTTGCTCTGACTTGCACTGTCAACTGTGGGACATTTATATAGACAGGTGTGTGCCTTTCCAAATCATGTCCAATCATTTGAATTTACCACAGGTGGATTCCAATCAAGTTGTAGAAACATCTCAAGGATGATCAATTGAAACCGGATGCTCCTGAGCATAATATCGAGTTTCATAACAAAGGACGTGAATACTTATGTAAAAAAATATTTCAAAAAATGTGCTAACATTCTAGAGACATGTTTTCGCTTTGACATTATGGGATATTGTGTGTAGATTGATGAGGAAAAACTTTATATAATACATATTAGAAAATACTGTAATGTAACGAATATGAAAGAAGGGAAGTGTCTAAGTATTCATAACCCTTGACTTTATCCACATTTTGTATACAGCTGAATTAAAAAATGGATTAAATATATATTGTTCTTACACATCTGCACACAATACTCCATGACGACAAAGTGAAAACATGTTTATAGAAATTTTAGTTTTATTTTCAAAAAGTTTGCTTTCTCATTTACATAAGTATTCATACCCCTGAGTCAATACATGTTAGAATCACCTTCGGCAGCRGTTACCGCTGTCAGTCTTTCTGGGTAAGTCTCTAAGAGCTTTGCACACCTGGATTGTACAACATTTGGCCATTATTCTTATTGGATTAAAAATCATGAGCTGGCGCACACCCAGAAAAAATAGGTGCAGACTAAYGRCGAATAAACTATAAACTACCAAAATAAAGAAAGTTGCACACTCCAAGTATAAACTCCCAGCAATTGAATGGGTATTTACCAACGTTTCGGCATCACGGTGCCTTCCTCAGGGTAATGTCATAAATACATGTATCAGGTTATGTAAACAAACAGTGCAATTAGTGCAACTCAGGAACATTCCTGAGCCACTCAGGAACTTTCACTCTCTTCTTAGGAGCAACGCCAGTGTAGATTTGGCCTTGTGTCCTGCTGAAAGGTAAATTCATCTCCTAGTGTCTGGTGGAATCAAGACTAAACCAGGTTTTCCTCTAGGATGCTGCCTGTGCTTAGATCCATTTTGTTTATTTTTTTATATTGAAAAACTCCTCATGCCTTAATATTTACAAGCATACCCATAACATGATGCAGYCACTACTATGCTTGAAAATATGGAGAGTGGCACTCAGTAATGTGTTGTATTGGATTTGCCCCAAACATAACACTTGTATTTGGAACAAAAAGTTAATTGTTTTCCTAAATGTTTTGGAGTATTACTTTAGTACCTTGTTGCAAACAGGATACGTTTTGGAATGTTTTTATGTACAGGCTTCCTTATTTTCACTCTGTCAATTAGGTTAGTGTTGTGAAGTAACTACAATGTTGTTGATCCATCCTCAGTTGTCCTATCACAGCCATTAACCTCTGTAACTGTTTTACCATTGGCCTCACGGTGTCAACATTGGCCTCATGGTGTAATCCCTGAGTGGTTTCCTTCCTCTCCGGCAACTGAGTTAGGAAGGACGCCTGTTTATTTGTAGTGTCTGGGTGTACTGATACACCATCCAAAGTGTAATTAATAACTTCACCATGCTCAAAGGAATATTCAATGTCTTCTTCTTTTTTACCCATCTACCAATACGTGCCTTTCTTTGCGAGGCATTGGAAAACCTCCCTGGTCGTTGTAGTGGAATCTGTGCTTGAAATTCACTGCTTGACTGAGGGACCTTAAAGATAATTGTATGTGTGCGGTACAGAGATGAGGTAGCAATTCATGTTAAACACTATTATTGCACACAGAGTGAGTCCATGCAACTTATGTGACTTGTAAGCAAATGCCATAACAAAGGGGWTAAAAACTGATGTTTCAGCTTTACATTTTTTATTAATTTGTAAAAATTCAAAAAAACATAATTCCATTTTGACATTATGAGGTATTGTGTGTAGGCCAGTGACAAAAACAATCTAAATGTAATCAATTTTARATTCATGCTGTAACACAACAAAATGTGGAAATAGTCAGGGGATGTGAATACTTTCTGAGGGTGCTGTATCATAGTTCAACCTCAAAGGATGGAGGTGAYGGCGTTCGTTGGCCCTGTAGTATAGCCCCACAGTTGTCATGACAACACTGGAATAAGTAAGGGATAATAAAAKAKGGGCTATGTGTTCTGTGGAAAATAATGTACGACGTGGAAGGTGACACGATGCGCTAGCGGAGTGGCACTAACCCTCCACAGAATGACATTATTTTCCACAGAACACATACAGCTCTGAGTTGATTATTCTGCTTATACCGTGGCTATAATTTAACTCATTTGCCACTAGAAATGTGTGTATTGCACTGAAGTAGCTAGCAAGTTAAATAGATAGCTGTAGTTGCCTTGGTAACCAAGGAAACAGACTTGCTAGATTAGCCAAATAACATATATACAGTTGAAGTCGGAAGTTTACATACAGAAGTCGGAAGTTTACATACACCTTACCTAAATACATTTAAACTCAGTTTTTCACAATTCCTCACATTTAATCCAGTAGATATTCCCTGTTTTAGGTCAGTTAAGATCACCACTTTAWTTTTAGAATGTGAAATGTCAGAATAAAAGTAGAAAGCCTTTAAATTGTTTAACTTGGGTCAAACGTTTCGGGTAGCCTTCCACAAGCTTCCCACAATAAGTTGGGTGAATTTTGGTCCATTCCTCCTGACAGAGCTGGTGTAACTGAGTCAAGTTTGTTGGCCTCCTTGCTCGCACAAGCTTTTTCAGTTCTGCCCACAAATTTTCTATAGGATTGAGGTCAGGACTTTGTGGCCACTCCAATACCTTGACTTTGTTGTCCTTAAGCCCTTTTGCCACAACTTTGGAAGTATGCTTGGGGTCATTGTCCACTTGGAAGACCCATTTGTGACCAAGCTTTATCTTCCTGACTGATGTCTTGAGATGTTGCTTCAATATATCCACATAATTTTCCGTCCTCATGGTTCCATCTATTTTGTGAAGTGCACCAGTCCCTCCTGCAGCAAAGCACCCCCACAACATGATGCTGCCACCCCTGTGCTTCACGGTTGGGATGGTGTTCTTCGGCTTGCAAGCCTCCCCCTTTTTCCTCCAAACATAATGATGGTCATTATTGCCAAACAGTTCTATTTTTGTTTCATCAGACCAGAGGACATTTCTCAGAAAAGTACGATCTTTGTCCAGACGTGCATTTGCAAACCATAGTCTGGCTTTTTTATGGCAGTTTTGGAGCAGTGGCTTCTTCCTTGCTGATCGTCCTTTCAGGTTATGTCAATATAGGACTCGTTTTACTGTGGATATAGATTATTTTGTACCTGTTTCCTCCAGCGTCTTCACAAGGTCCTTTTGCTGTTGTTCRGGGATTGATTTGCACTTTTCGCACCAAAGTACGTTCATCTCTAGGAGACAGAACGCATCTCCTTCCTGAGCGGTATGTCGGCTGCGTGGTCCCATGCTGTTTATACTTGCATACTATTGTTTGTACAGATGAACGTGGTACCTTCAGGCATTTGGAAATTGCTCCCAAGGATGAACCATACTTGTGTAGGTCTTCATTTTTTTCTGAGGTCTTGGCTGATTACTTTTCATTTTCCCATGATGTCCAGCAAAGAGGCACTGAGTTTGAAGGTAGGCCTTGAAATATATCTACAGGTACACCTCCAATTGACTCAAATGATGGCAATTAGCCTATCAGAAGCTTCTAAAGCCATGACATAATTTTCTGGAATTTTCCAAGCTGTTTAAAGGCACAGTCAACTTAGTGTATGTAAACTTCTGACCCAATGGAATTGTGATACAGTGAATTATAAGTGAAATAATCTGTCTGTAAACAATTGTTGAAAAAATGACTTGTGTCATGCACAAAGTAGATGTTCTGACCGACTTGCTCAAACTATAGTTTGTTAACAAGAAATKTGTAGAGCGGTTGAAAAACGAGTTTTAATGACTCCAACCTAAGTGTATGTAAACTTACGACTTCAACTGTATACTGACAAGATTTAACTCAATGCTGTAACTATTGGAATCATTTACACGAAGGCAAAAGGCAGGTGGGAACATTCTAGTCAATGAAAGTGCAGATTTGCATTTGAACAACAGGCACAACTACAATATAACATTGTTTTTTAACTGCCACATGCGTCCAATTAAAGTTACATTTGTAACAACCTAAACATTACAAAAATGTCTATTCGATCAAATAAGCCTAATGTAAAAAATTAGCAATTACATTTTATGTTGACCAAATTTTACACACTCCCATTGACCTTCATACAAAAAATCTCAACTTTCATTGGTTAACGCTTTATTTTTGTGTGGACAGATTTTGGGGCGTAGTCAGCCCTTTCGCTTCGCCTCTTCCTCTCTGGCTTAGCTAACCAAATCATCAGTCCTGCTTACTTACTATTTTGAAAATCGATTTCAACAATGTCTATAATATTTTCAATTCGACTTTTGCTTTCAAAAGCAGCTCAAACATAGAACATGTAAGAATGAACCTTATAGCCATTTAATATTGTCGTGCATTAAAGGGAAATAATATACGCTCTAGAATGCCTTTCAAGCCAAGTAGAAATTAGTATTCGGCAATGCTGTGTTATAAACTGCTACAACACATGAAACATTTTCAACATAAAGGAACCCCACAAAAATGTAGCTGAAGAGACAATGCAACAAATGCATTTCAACTTTGTTTCTGAGGTCAAGTCTCTTCTAGGAATCTTCTGTAATGGTGTTGTTAGAATTGATTGTGTCTTTCAGAAGGAGTGCCTGGTTTTGTATATGCTGGCTACTCCATGACTCAGCCTCTCTAGCCTGTTCCATGTTCACCAGCCAGTCATTACATTCATGTAATTACCTCAAGGTTCCATATTTCTTCACTGCAAAAAGACTTGCCTGGAAGCAACTCAATTCTCATTGGGAAAACTAATTCATGAGATGCTTACATATAGMTAGATTATTGGTTCGAGTTTATCTTAGACATAAAGAAGTGATAGCATAAGTCTTCAATGTTCATACAGAATGTGAACACTGTCAACATTTAAGAATGTTGTGTTTGTCATTGGTGGTTAGTATTCKAGCCGAATTTAAACAAGTGAAACAGATCATAGTGAATATGTGAATTGTTCATGTACAATATACAGACCAAAAAAAAAACTGCAACATCCAACAATTTCAACGATTTTACTGAGTTWYGGTTCACATAAAGAAATCAGTCAATTTAAATGAATGAATTAGGCACTTATCTTTGGATTTCATATGACTGGGTAGGGGTGCAGCCTTTGGTGGCTGGGAGGGMATCGGCCCACCCACTTGGGAGCCAGGCAAAGCCAATCAGAAGGGKTTTTTCCCCACAAAAGAGCTTCGTTACAGACAGAAATACTCCTCAGTWTCATCAGCTGTCCGGGTGGCTTGTCTCAGATAATCCTGCAGGTGAAGAAGCCTGATGTGGAGGTCCTGGGCTGGCGTGGTTACACGTGGTCTGCGGTTGTGAGGCCGGTTGGACATACTGCCAAATTCTCTAAAAAACATAGCTGATATGGATGACTTGCTTGAACAAATGTTGTTACTGCTGTCAATTGAGATGTGCAAACTATGGCATAAGGGGACAACAAGCAGATAAGAGGCAATCTGTAATTTCATTAATGAGCGAGCTAGGATGGATGTAGTCAATATAACTATTTGTTCAGCACCTTTGTACAGTGAAATGTACAGCGTCAGAATTCAGAACATGGGCCGTTCTTAGTGTTCTCCCTATACACCAAGTCAGAACCGTAGTATAAATAAAGGGGGCATATAAGCAGACAATAAAAGCTCTTACAATATTCAATGATTACATTTCTCTAAATCAGGTTATAGGCTACATGTGCAACAGCAAGTCACAGGACAATAATTTAAATTAAGAGGGGAAAATAGACCAAATTATTAGGGTGAGGCACATGGGCTTCTAACAGCTTACTACACAACATACACTTAGYATTACTTTATTAACTACAGTATGCATATCTCCCTGGTATATTACGTCATTTATGCAGCAGCATAMAATACATTTTTGGACTCACCTTGTGGTGTTGTGCTCACTTGAACAGGAAGGTGGCATGGCCGTCCTTCGTGGGCAAATTTTGCCATCAAACTTTAATCAAAGTCTGCCGTTCTCTGGATTTATGGTGCTTTCAAGACAACTGGGAACTCAGAAAAAAAYAAGGTAGAATCACGTTGACGTCAGTGATCTTCAGGTTGTAGTTCAAGAAAGAGGCCTGAGTTCCCGACTTACRATCCCGATGTGGATGACCATTAAAAATGTAGTTCCCAGTTGTCTTGCACTCACTAAAGTCAGATTTTCCAGTTCTGAGTTAACAGTTTTGAGCGCGGCAGAAATCATCCTGGATTGACAGTATGATTGACAATGTTGAATGCTTATAATTTTAAGCTTGGAAAAGAGAACCTTAAACTGATAATTGTGACCACACACCCWCTTCACTGAATAGCAGGATAGTGATTGCTAGCCTGCTATTCCCTTCCAAACCACTCATTGTTGAATTTGCAATTTCSAACTTGTGTAATGTTTATGTCCAATGGCTGATGAGCACCGATACGTTGTATCTATAATTTCTCTTCATTWTTTCTCTTCATATGACACGGATTAAAAAGGATTTGCCGGTAGATTGTCAACTTGATTCATGATGATGACTGCTACCGTAGGTAAAATGTTGTCCAATCAAAGCTACTGTAGATGTAAGGTGATTTGACATAATTYTATCTGTGGCCAATGACCTTGAGCCTTCTTGGATGGGCACTTCTAATGTAACTCTAGAGCAGCACGCAAGGGGCTTGAATTTTCGAGCTCTATGTCACGATCGTTGAAATGAGCGGACCAAGATGCAGYGTGGTATGTTTCCATCCTTTATTTTGGAATAGAAAACTTAAAGAACAAAACAATAAAGCGAACAAACGAAACGTGAAGCTCAGAGTAGTGCTTACAGGCAACTATCTGTGGACAAGATCCCACAAAGCACAATGGTTGAAATGGCTACCTAAATATRATCCCCAATCAGAGACAACGATAAACAGCTGCCTCTGATTGGGGACCATACCAACACTTTACATGCTGCATTTATACACTGCTCAAAAAAATAAAGGGAACACTTAAACAACACAATGTAACTCCAAGTCAATTACACTTCTGTGAAATCAAACTSTCCACTTAGGAAGCAACACTGATTGACAATAAATTTCACATGCTGTTGTGCAAATGGAATAGACAACAGGTGGAAATTATAGGCAATTAGCAAGACACCCCCAATAAAGGAGTGGTTCTGCAGGTGTGACCACAGACCACTTCTCAGTTCCTAGCTTCCTGGCTGATGTTTTGGTCACTTTTGAATGCTGGCGGTGCTTTCACCTAGTGTAGCATGAGACGGAGTCTACAACCCACACAAGGGCTCGGTAGTGCGAGCTCATCCAGGATGGCACATCAATGCGAGCTGTGGCAAGAAGGTTTGCTGTGTCTGTCAGCGTAGTGTCCAGAGCATGGAGCGCCTACCAGGAGACAGCCAGTACATCAGGAGACGTGGAGGACCGTAGGACTGGCAACAACCCAGCAGCAGGACCGCTACCTCCGCCTTTGTGCAAGAGGAGCAGGAGGAGTACTGCCAGAGCCCTGCAAAATGACCTCCAGCAGGCCACAAATGTGCATGTGTCTGCTCAAACGGGTCAGAAACAGACTCCATGAGGGTGGTATTAGGACCGACGTCCACAGGTGGGGTTGTGCTTACAGCCCAACACCGTGCAGGACGTTTGGCATTTGCCAGAGAACACCAAGATTGGCAAATTCGCCATTTGGCCCCTGTGCTCTTCACAGATGAAAGCAGGTTCACACTGAGCACATTGTGACAGACGTGACAGTCTGGAGACGCCGTGGAGAACGTTCTGCTGCCTGCAAACTTCCTCCAGCATGACCGGTATTTGGCGGTGGGTCAGTCATGTGTTGGGCTGGCATTTCTTTGGGGGACCGCCACAGCCCTACATGGGCTCGCCAGAGGTAAGCCTGACTGCCATTAGGTACCGAGATGAGATCCTCAGACCCCGGCTGAGACCATATGCTGGTGCGTTGGCCCTGGGTTCTTCCTAATGCAAGACATGCTAGACCTCATGTGGCTGGAGTTGGTCGAGCAGTTCCTGCAAGAGGAAGGCATTGAATGCTATGGACTGGCCCGCCCGGTTCCCAGACCTGAATCCAATTGAGCACAGTCTGGGACATCATGTCTCGCTCCATCCACCAACGCCACGTTGCCACCACAGACTGTCCAGGAGTTGGCGGATGCTTTAGTCCAGGTCTGGGAGGAGATCCCTCAGGAGACCATCCGCCACCTCATCAGGAACAGGCCCAGGCGTTGTAGGAGGTCATACAGGCAGTGGAGCACACACCACTACTGAGCCTCATTTAGACTTGTTTTAAGGACATTACATCAAAGTTGGATCAGCCTGTAGTGTGGTTTTCCACTTTAATTTTTAGTGTGACTCCAAATCCAGACCTCCATGGGTTGATAAATTTGATTTCCATTGATCATTTTTGTGTGATTTTGTTGTCAGCACATTCAACTATGTAAAGAAAAAAGTATTTAATAAGAATAGTTCATTCATTCAGATCTAGGATGTGTTCTTTTAGTGTTCCCTTTATTTTTTTGAGCAGTGTATATTTGTTCAGTATGTTATCTTTATTTTATCTCTAAAATACTTATAGAATTTGGAA
The DNA here is from genome assembly GCF_002910315.2 of Salvelinus sp. IW2-2015. Classification (NCBI taxonomy): domain Eukaryota; kingdom Metazoa; phylum Chordata; class Actinopteri; order Salmoniformes; family Salmonidae; genus Salvelinus; species Salvelinus sp. IW2-2015. The sequence continues at coordinate 2,862,185 of NC_036853.1, forward strand.
GCCACAGTCCTTTCATGTCTGCTTGAAGTATTCCAGAATTTTTGCAAATTTGCAAACATGTTCCTGTGAGAATAGACTGGCTTGTGCCTTAAAACTTTAAGAACATCAAGTGGTTTGTTAAAAGGGCCTTTAAACTATTTGGGAGGGTATGAGGCAGAGCATCTCAGAGGAGTCTGACGTCATGGAAGATAGCTTTTAAGCTTGCTTCCTCTTTCCTTGTGGGGTTTGTTAACTTTGCGACAGAGCAGCCATTTACAGTGTCTTCCGAAATTATTCACGGCCTTTGAACTTTTACACATTTTGTTGTGTTACCATGACGACATTGAATGTTCTTGAGTGGCATATTTTTKATCTCAAATCAGCTTCAAAATCTATGGCAAGACTTAAATGTCTGTCTAGCAATGATCAATAACCAACTTGACAGTAATTGAAGAATTTTTAAATCAATAATGTGCAAAATAGAAACTTACCCAGAAAGACTCAACTGTTATCGCTGCCAAATTTGATTCTAACATGTATTGACTCAGGGGTGTGAATATTTATGTTAATGAGATATTTCTGTATTTCATTTTCAAAACATTTTCAAAAATTTCWAAAAATATGTTTTCACTTTGTCATTATGGGGTGTTGTGTGTAGATGGGTGAAAAAAAAAATATTGAATACATTTTGAATTCAGGCTGTAACACAACAAAATGTGGAATATGTCAAGAGGTATGAATACTTTCTGAAGGCACAGTAAGTGTCAACCATTTACCAGGTCAAATACTGTATACCATTCAAGTCAAGTAATCTCTATTATCCCAGCATTCGATTGACATTCAGCTACGCACAATAGCAATACCACAATAAAATGCTTATTTGAATTCATATTGGTAGCAGAGCTGTGTTTACAGTGTGTACATATGCACGCATGCACACACACACACACACACATACACACACACAACATCACTGAGAGGGAGGGCTTTATCCACATTGGAGAATGAATGTTAAACCCATTCACACACTCGTAGATGTCTATTAAATTAATTGTTCAATATGAGAAAAGGCAAAACTAGGAAACGGCTCTCAGAATTCCTGGAGGGCCACATCAATGGGAATCGGCTTTCGCTGCTGTGGCAGAAAGCGTCTGAGGGACAAGATGAGGCAGGGAGGAGAGAACAGCGACAACAAGACATAACCAGTCAGAGGAAATTGTTCAGTCCGCTGATTCAACAGCCAAGGGAGTCAACAGATTTAATACAATAAATAAGTTAGGCCCAAACCCTTAGGGAAGGTAACTTCAAACATGACATGAATATGAATGGAAAAAATACATACTCATATTTTACTTTCGGACAGATACCAACCATATTTTGGATCCCGTCACATCTTTCTTGACCTGTAATATGGAGAATTTACCTGAATTTAAGGTAGCCTGTTGTGAAAGCTACACTAAATCCATTAGAAATTTGATCATGGGCTCTGAGGTTAGGCTACACAGTTATAGCTACCATCAAAGCCTGGGTGTTTATTTTCCTCAAATAAACATTGGATAACTCTGGTGTAATGTGTCATATAGCACTTACATATCSGCTCTGAAATAACTTCTAAATGTTGTCATTCATTTCCATGGAGTGAAACTACACTATCAATGTCAACAATGGTTTATATTTCTGGGTTATGGATAGAACGATGAGGGCTCGCACATSCATTCCACCCTGACCACACACATAATATGTGAACACAGGTTATTATATTATTGCAGAGAGGATGTTTTGTTCCATTTTGTAGTTTTCATTCATTCATTACCACCCCAAAACATTAAATAATAATAATAATACACTTAATAGCGATTTTCATTAGACAGGATCTCAAAGCACTTGTTAAGCAAAATAAACAAGAAGTTCTTTAAAAAGAGATATAGGCTACAACAGTAGCTGGATCAAGTCTGTTTGAGTGCKTCTTGAAGCCTCCAGATGGGCAGTCACAGTCATGAGAGGACTGGAAGCTCCTTGGCTCAAGATGGTCAATGGGGGGTGGCAGGTCCAGCCGAAGTCCAATGGGCAAGGTAGTTAGGCAGGTAGGCAGGTAGGCAGCGTTGAGGCAGGGCAGGCAAAGGTAGGTCGCGAGGCAGCAGGTAGGCCAGGCAAGGCAGTAGGCAGGCAGGGCAGGTAGCAGTATGGCAGGTGTAGGGTCAGCACGGCAGGCAGGCAGCGACTGGTAGAGGCAGCAGGGTTAGGCAGGTAGGCAGCAGTAGGCAGGCCAGGTAGGCGAGTAGGCAGGCAGGCCGGCAGGTAGGCCTAGGCAAGGCAGGCAGGCAGGCAGGCAGTGCAGCGCCAGGTAGTGTAGGCCAGGCGGCAGGTCGCAGGCAGCCCAGGTAGGCAGGCAGGCAGGTGGCAGGTAGTGCAGCGTATGCAGCAGGCAGGCAGCTCGATGTCATCAGGGCATCTCCACTGATCTATGTATTGGGACTCACAATTAAAGTAATTAGTGATTTATGCCAAGTGCTCCAGGCGATCTTCACATCAAGTCTATTCACCCTAATGCTCTCTGGCTTGTAAATCACATATCATGTGGATCATTCCTGCTGGTGCATCTATACAACATGGCTGTGCTATGCTTCATCATTGGCTACTCATATAGGGGTAGAACCCCCCCTTCTTTCGTCATCTTTCTGTCTCTGCTCAGTTGCTTGCCTATCAATTACATAACTGTATTTCTGACACTATGTCCATTTTATTGCCCCCTCAGGGTTTAAAGGGTCGTTGTGACACTCCAACTTGAACCCATTTCAAGTAAATCACCTTTCTGTTCCACTAGGATTGAAGTGTTTCAATCATGCTTACATTGACCACCTACTGATTGGTTGGTCATGCAGGTCCAGAAATCACTTGGCTATCACATTTTTAATCTAGTCAAAACCGATGAGGTCAAAATAGCCAGTTTGTGATGTTTTCGTGTGGTCACTGTACTCCATGGAATGACTCATATCCCTATTCAAGCGTAACAATGATATGCTTGTTTACATGCTTCTCCCCTTTATTTTCTGAATAGATCAGTTGAGCATAACCCGGTGTGTGTTTTCAGTATGATTCCAAGTAATACCATACATAATTCATAGAGCACATTTATACCACATAAAATCATTTGTTTTGATCTTACTTTCATTAATATGTATTAGGACTTATCTCTCCAAGCAAATGTTTTGACATCTGTTGTCGCCAACATTCTACTGGGCGGTGATTCAGAAAATCACTTTTACTCACCTAATACCACCCAACAGAGGACAGATGTCGAGATGCTAATTAGCTAATCTGCTGGTAGTGTTACAGAATATTTTAAGGTTTTGCATCCACCGCTTTAATGGGGTAAGGTGTGCTTAGTGTGGTATTATGGGCTTACCTGGGGAAAACRTAGCAAACAAACAAATCTATAAATGGAGGAAGATTTAAACACAATCACCTTTTTCTAAATTGCAAACATCCACAGTAATTGGTTGTTCTACCTCGTACCCAGTGGCCGATGGTTAATTGTTTTGTGTTCAGTCATTATTGGTGAAATGTCTTTAATCCTCCTTTTCCCTTAATATTTTCCCTTAATATTTCTACCATGATGGGAATTTGTAACGCTCAGTTAAGAYCGCACTGGATCAGGGGATAATTGATGGGAAGGCTTGGGGGCTCAAGAACTCAAACTTATTTTAAGGGCAAAAGATTCCCTCCACTGGCAATGATGTTAGACCACATGGTTATGTCTATCTGTTCATCTGCCCACAGAGTTTCTTCTGCTAATGTAATCGGAATATTATTCAGCCAGCATCTATTAAAGGCTAGCACTGTTGAATTTATTGCCCAGGGTTTAAGTCTACGGYAAAGGATCACATTAGGCAGATGATATCGCAGTGTATGGAATGATTATGCACCCTTGCTGAAGAGAAAGGGAAGGCTGGCTGAATTAAATACAAGGCCTTGGTTATACATCAACGGCTTCCTCGAGCAGTCCACGTACCCCGGCCTGGTCTTATACCAGGAAGCTGCAGGCTAAGCAACATATTTTTTCACACCTATTTCAGAAACTTTTTTGTAAATAATAAATAGAACTCCAAGCCTGGGGTTTAAATTTAGCGGCTGCGATGTGGCTAAACCGTAATTTTGTTCAGCGMTCTTAAAGACCTTACTTGAACCTATGTTTGTTTCATGCTAATTGCTTACACCCATACTAGATTTCCTGTTACATTCTATAAAACACAAATTAGAGGAAAGTGGACTTTCAGTAATCATAGAAACAACCATTGTTTTATCCAACCATAGATCTTCCTGCTGCCAAACTGAGAGGACAACACAGTGCTTGGCTTAAATCTGAGTCATGCTGTTTTTGAGCTGTGTTGTGAGAAGAAAAATGACGTTTGTCACTGTGGTTCCAGTCACAATATATTTCATGGAGTTAGCGCCCATCTCAGGATAATTMAATTTGAAGCACAGATTCCCTCCAGGGTTGACCCACAGTATTGTTTCGCACCCGCAGGCCGCTACAATTTCAACACTTCTCGACACTGTAACCCTTGTAAATTGTGTCCCWGTACACGGGGCAGTGGAGGCGATATTGCCAAAAATGTATCAATGTGATGGTAAAGCAATAGAAAAAAGCAACAAATACTTTGGCCCTCCAAAAGGCAGTTCGTCAAAAGGAGGCATTGGCAAAGCCGAGCTTTATGGCTTCTTCCTATCTGCGAGGCATTTGTTGTGTGGGATATCACTGTTACTGAAATTGTTTTTCCCACTTCCGTGACGCATCATTGCCGTGTGCAACCAGCCATCATGCCCTTTACGCTGAGCTTTTCTTGCTAAACTAAATCAAGTTAAAGTTAAATGTGCAAGGCATGCCAAAGTGGAGTCTTGCAGCCCCTGAATAATGTAAAGAAATTGCTATTTTGGCTTGTTCGAGAATCTGCTCGGRGTTGAACTAATTTAAAGAATGCTTTCAAAACAGTTACATAAGCGTAATGACTGTGTTTCCATGCTTTCCCAAAGCTCTCAAAACAAATTACCGCAGGCACAAGACCTGACCTTTCATCCATTCATTTATATTGAGAAATGCTTATCTTTTTCCCGTCCAATTTGCAAGCCCAGATTTGTTTGTGCTTTAGCTGTGTTCCGTGGCAGGGTACCTGTATGGGATGAGGAACATCTAACATCGCTTTGGCTCATGTTAAACTGCAAGAGGCTTTTACGTTCAAGTGGAACTCTGAAGACCAGGGTTACCTGATATTCTGGACATTGTCTGGATGTGTGTGTGTGTGTGTGTGTGTGGTGGTGTGTGTGTGTGGTGTTGTGTGTGTGTGTGTGTGTGTTGTGTGTGTGTGTGTGTGTGTGTGTGTTGGTGTGTGTGTGTGTGTGTGTGTGTGTGTGTGGTGTGTGTCAGGCAGACAGAATCCAGAGAGAAAAGATAAAGGGGAAGGAGTAGCTGAATTTAGTGGGCAGCATGCGAGGACGAAGCTCTGGAATTAGCACAGTTAGGTAGAACTAGGTCTCGCATTTACTAAGCTAGTATAAACGTCTTAAAAAGTTCACAAAAAGGATACAGTAACGAGCCACTTAATTTCAAACCACATCGGCTTCTGGGGGAGTGGCCTTACATTGATGCAATCAAAGCTTGGAGCACGCCTGTAGCTTCAATCCTAGGTAATACCCCCTGAGATCCATTCAATGTCATAATGCCTCGACCATGGGGCAAAAAGACACAGGCTAACACCAAGTCCTAGTGTCACTTTCTAATCCTCTTTGCTTAAGTATTCTAAACGATTTGCAGCCTTCTACATGAATCTTTCTCTCTCTCTCTCACACACACACACACACACACACATCCACACATCATACCCAGGCACACCAGCACCCATGAAGCCCAATAAGACTAAATGCATCTAGTCGCTCAGATAACATTATAATACCCATTCACAGAATCACCTGCTGTCAGATGCCGGGGCCCAGGTATGATTTAAGTAGACAGGAAATGCACATCATGTTTAGGGGTTTGTTATTATCTTCCCTTTCATTTAAACCCTCCTCTCCGAACCCCCTCTTCCTCTGTGGAGTTTAGTTCATTGAGATTGTTTCTTGAGCTCGGTAGCCACAGGGACAGCTGGTTTATGGCTTGCCTTGAGAATGTCCTTGTGTGCTTTGCATAGCAATGACCGGGAAACAGATATAATTTCCKAGCTGAATTTAAAATAAATGTATTCCCATTTGACCTCCGGGCAATAAAATTCATAAAGTGTCCTATCTTTTATGGGTACATTAACTTTTTCCCCCTCCACTCCCAATACAGTGTGTGATGTTGGAGCAGGAAATGTGGCTATCTTCAATGGAATGCTATAATGTCATTACATCTCAGGCCAAAACTATATTTTAGCCTAAGCATTATTTTATATCCGTAATATCTCAAAATGATATTGCTTTCAAATGTTTTTACCTATTCAAAGCCCTTGCTGAAATCCACTGTTCATATGTATYTGAGGTCAAATTGGTAATTGGACCGTTAAAATGCACAGTTGAGTTTCTCTGCATATCCCTGATATTTTTTWGTGACATTACCGTAAAAAGCCTTAGTTACAACATATTTGAATTTAAGTACAAGACACTTCCAATCGGTGCAGCCACTCCAGATGCACCACTCCAGGAGGCTAATATTTTTGTTATTGTGTTACATGCTGATAGGGTCATCTTTCGTCAGCAGTGTGATTGACTACACTGTCATGGTTGTCATTGGTTGTATGATGACGGAGGCGATTTATCACCCAGGTGTTGGGATTGGTGCGCTGCCACTTCTCTCTGGGATCTTTAGTTAACGGTGCGGTTTGCTCTTGCACTTGACTTTTCAAATCTTCTTAAAAGTTACAAACCGTAAAACTTCAAATAAATGCTGAGTCTCAAATATCCGCCTGTCCCTTTTAATGGCCGGGCAACGGCACCCCTTTTCAGAAAATRAAAGCCCATTTCAAATAAACACTAGGTCTAAATGAATTGTTTACGAAGTTGCCATGAATTACCATGAATTGTTAGCGAGATTTAATGTTGATTTGTTACATTAAATAATTCAGTAATGACTCGAAAAAAGGACGGGAATCAAACTAAGACAAAAKAAATGTGACACAGTATAAATACAAAAAACAAATATTACAATGCTGGAAGTGAATGCTGTTATTAAAAAATWAACTATRCAAATGAGCAAAAGCTGTGTGCATTAAGGAAATAGACGCCTGGCTCAAATAGAATCCTGTCTCTAGTAAGTGTCTCTTGTGTTCAGTGATTTAAGAAAATAAACACCCAGGAGAGCCTCACAGTTTGAGGAAATACCCTTATCTTTTTAGCCTAATACGGCTATTTACTTACTTTTGTAGCTCTTCATCAGAAGCACACTTTTTGTAAGTAGTTAACTGTCCTCTCCAAGTTTAGCTGGTATTTAGACCGAATGGATTTGACAAATGTGATTGGTTGATGATATGACATTGGCCTACGTCTCATCTTGCGCTGCACAGAATATCGGATCTCACAATGATTGTAAAAGTGTTTAACATCACCARTATCACATCTTTATGATATATATCTTGTCAAAAGTGCAATGTGACTGCARAAGAGACAGGTTGGAATGTCTGACTGAAATACGGGACAAATTTGTTGATAAAATGCAGGACAATGCAGGTGTAAGAAGATGGCACCGATAGAGATGGCAGCTTCGCTTCTAGTCCTTAGGAAACTGTGCAGTATTTCGTTTKTTATGTGTTATTTATTGCATTGTTAGCCCAAAAAACTTGAAGTGTTATTACATACAACCGGGAAGAACTATTGGATATCAGAGAGACGTCAACTTACCAGCACAACCTCCACTACAATATGGAATATGACTTTCCCAAAGCGGGTCCTTTGTCTGCACCTCCCAGGGCATTTGAACTGATTCTAGAGGCCGACCCAAATCAACGCCACCGGAGGAGAGGGTGTCGGAGCGGTCTTCTAGTGAGGCTTCGGAAGCGCGCACACCACCCACCGCTCCCGAGTATATTACTCGCTAATGTCCAGTCCCTAGTTAACAAAGTCAACGAAATCTGGGCAAGAGTTGCTTTCCAAAGAGATAGAGAGTCCATACAGCCAAACCATATATCCTGAGGCTGCATTTATTGTAGCTGGGGATTTTAACAAAGCTAATTTGAGAACAAGGCWACCTAAATTCTATCAGCATATCRATKGCTGTACATGAGCGAGTAACACGCTCGACCATTGCTACTCTAACTTCCGTGATGCATACAAGGCCCTCCCCTGCCCTCCTTTTGGCAAATCTGACCATGACTCCATCTTGTTGCTTCCCTCCTATAGGCAGAAACTAAAACAGGAAGCRCCTGTGCTTAGGTCTATCCAACGCTGGTCTGACCAATTGGATTCCACGCTTCAAGATTGATTCGATCACGTGGACTAGGATATGTTCCGGGTAGCCTCAGATAATAACATTGATGTATAGGCTGACTCTGTGAGCGAGTTTATAAGGAAGTGTATAGGAGATGTTATACCCACTGTGACTATTTAAACCTTCCCTAACCAGAAACCGTGGATTGATGGCAGCATTCGCACAGAGCTGAAAGCACATACCACCACATTTAATCATGGCAAGGCGACTGGAAACATGACCAAATACAAACCGTGTAGTTATTCCTTCTGTAAGGCGATCAAACAACCAAAGTGTCAGTATAGAGACAAAGTGGAGTTGCAATTCAACGACTCAAACACGAGACGTAAGTGGCAGGGTCTACAGACAATTACGGATTACAAAAATAAAACCAGCCCCGTCACGGGCATCAACGTCTTGCTTCCAGACAAATTAAACAACTTCTTTGCATGCTTTGAGGACAATACAGTGCCACTGATGCAGCCCGCTACCAATGACTGTGGGCTCTCCTTCTCTGTGGCCGATGTGAGTAAAACATTTAAACGTGTTAACCCTTGTAAGGCTGCCGGCCCAGACGGCATCCCTAGCTGCATCCTCAGAGCATGCGCAGACCAGCTGGCTGGTGTGCTTACGGACATAGTCAATAAATCCCTATCCCAGTCTGCTGTCCCCACATGCTTCAAGATGGCTACCATTGTTCCTGTTCCCAAGAARGCTAAGGTAACTGAACTAAATGTATATTGCCCCGTAGCACTCACTTCTGTCATCATGAAGTGCTTTGAGAGACTAGTCAAGGATCATATCACCTCCACCCTACCTGTCACCCAAGACCCACTTCAATTTGCTTACCGCCCCAATAGGTCCACTTACGATGCAATCGCCATCACACTGCACACTGCCCTATCCCATCTGGTCAAGAGGAATACCTATGTAACAATGCTGTTAATTGACTACAGCTTAGCATTCAACACCATAGTACCCTCCAAACTCATCATTAACTTCTCTAGGGTAGGGGGCAGCATTCGAAATTTTGGATGAAAAGCATGCCCAAATTAAACTGCCTGCTTCTCGGTCCCAGAAGATATGATGTTCATATAACTGGTAGATTTGGATAGAAAACACTCTAAAGTTTCCAAAACTGTTAAAATAGTGTCTGTGAGTATAACAGAACTGATTTGGCMGGTGAAAACCTGAGAAAAATCCATTCGGGAAGTAGTTTTTGGGGGTGTTTTGTAGTTTTCTATTCAATGCCATTACAGTATCCATTGACTTAGGACTCAAATTGCAGTTCCTATGCCYTCCACTAGATGTCAACAKTCTTTAGAAATTGTTTCAGGCTTGTATTGTGAAAAATGAGGAAGTAAGAGCAGTCTGAATGAGTGGACCCTAAAGTGTCAGWGAKCTTTTWCATGCGCGCGACCGAGAGAGTGCCTTTCTTGTTTACCTTTTATATTGACGACGTTATTGCACGGTTGAAATATTATCTATTATTTAGGCTAAAAACAACCTGAGGATTGAATATAAACATCGTTTGACATGTTTCTATGAACTTTACAGATACAATTTAGATTTTTTGGTCTGCTTGTTTTGACTGCGTTTGAGCCTGTGGATTACTGAAGAAAGGTTTTTGGATATAAAGAGACTATTGAACAAAAGGAACATTTATTGAGTAAATGAATGTCTGCTGAGTGCAACCATATGAAGATCATCAAAGGTAATGGATTAATTTTATCTCTATTTCTGACTTGTGTAACTCTTCTACTTGGCTGGTTACTGTTTGTAATGATTTGTCTGCTGGGCTATGTTCTCAAATAATCGTAAGGTATGCTTTCGCCGTAAAGCATTTTTTAAATCTGACACCGTGGTTGGATTCACAAGAAGTTMATCTTTAAACCTATGTGAAATATGTTTTGTTTTCTGAATTTTTATAATGAGTATTTCTGTATTGAATTTGGCGCCCAGCAGTTTCACTGGCTGTTGAAGAGGTGGGACGCTAACGTCTCACGTACCCTAGAGAAGTTAAGCTTGAGACCCTGGGTCTCGTCCCTGCCCTGTGCAACTTGATTCTGGATATCCTGACGGGCCGCCCCCAGTTGGTGAAGGTAGGAAACAACATCTCCGCTCTGCTRATCCTCAACACTGGTGTCCCACAATGCACAATTCTCAGCCCCTCCTGTACTCCCATGTTCACCCACGACTGCGTGGCCATGCACGCCTCCAAATCAATCATCAAGTTTGCAGACGACACAATAGTGGTAGGCTTGATTACCAACAACGATGAGAGGAGGGGAGGTGAAGGCACTGTGGTATCAGGAAAATAACCTCTCACTCAATGTCAGCAAAACAAAAGAGATGATCGTGGACTTCAGGAAACAGCAAGGGGAGCACCCCCCCTATCCACATTGAAGGGACAGCAGTGGAGAATGTGGAAAGCTTTAAGTTCCTCATGTTCATATCACCAACAAACTGAAATGGTCCACACACACACAGAGGGTGTGGTGAAGAAGGTTCAACAGCGCCTCTTCAGCCTCAGGAGGCTGAAAAAATGTGGCTTGTCACCGGAAACCCTCACTAACTTTTACAGGTGCACAATTGAGAGCATCTTGTTGGACTGTATCACTGCCTGGTACGGCAACTGCACCGCCCACAACAGCAAGGCTCTCCAGAGGGTGGTGCAGTCTGTACAACGCATCACTGGGGGCAAACTCCCTGCCCTCCAGGACACCTACAACACCCGATGTCACAGGAAAGCAAAAAAGATCATCAAGGACAATAACCACTCGAGCCACTGCCTATTCACCCCGCTTCTATCCAGAAGGCGAGGTCAGTACCGGTGCATCAAAGCTGGGACAGAGAGATTGAAAAACAGCTTCTATCTCAAGGYCATCAGATTGTTAAACAGTCACCACAAGCACAGAGAGGCGGCTGCCTACCTACAGCCTTGATATCATTTGCCACTTTAATAAATTGAACACTAGTCACCTTAATAATGCCACTTTAAGAATGTTTACATATCGTGCATTACTCATCTCATATTTATATAATGTATACTACATCCTTCACAATCTATTCTTCACTATCTATTGCATCTTAGCAGCTCTGTCACTGCTCAGCCATATATTTTATACTTATATAGTCTTATCCCATTCCTTTACTAGATTGTGTGTTTTAGGTTTTGTTGTGCAATTGTTAAATATTACCTGTTAGAATCCTCTGCACTGTCGGATCTAGAAGCATAAGCATTTCGCTACACTCGCAATAACATCTGCTAACCATGTGTATATGACCAATACAATTTGATTTGATTGAACTGTTAGCCTCTTACAAACCATCTTGATCTTACTTTCTGTTTCATTGAATCCGTGTAGCAAAACAGAATGTAAGCTCGCAAGATCAATATCGTTCGTACGAGGCTAGCGGAATGCAGGACAAAGGGCCAAAAAGCGGAACTGTCCCGCACAATCCGGAACATGCGGTCACCCTAGAACCAACCGAACTAGGGTTCACAGCATGTTCCCATATCTCTGAAGTAGCAACGTTAAATAATTACTACACTGTTATTATAACATTATCAAACAATATCAATATCAGAATGGTTTGTGTGAATGCTGCCCTATGGGATATTAAAGAGTACATTATACATCAAGATACTGATGATGGGGATAGGGATGGCTATTAAGGTACAAACAGCAAGGGTAAAATGATGTACCTATAACTAAAGGTACAAAGGACATACCTTACAGGGTACCACTAGTGACAAGCATTTGTACCCCTTTAGTTAACAAATCTGAACCTTTATTTCTGAGACTGTATATCCTATGGAGTGACATATACCTATGGCTGGCCCGGCAATTAGGCGGCTGCCTATGGCTGCAGATTCACACGGGCGGTATTTTCAAAGCTAAACTGACCAGGAAGCACCTCCAACAACCCATAAAACCTCACATAATTCTGCCCAAAAACAATGACAATTTCCCTCAACCAGTGGCATATGGGCTTTTTAGGTGAGCGCTTATGCCGCCCTGTGATAAGCAGTGCCCGCTTTGTCAACGGCAGGGGAGCAAAAAATCCTCTAACACAAATCATGTAGCAGATATAGCCAGGGCCGGCTCCAGGCATAAGCGACCGAAGCGGTCTAAACTTKTAGTAATCATGGCCGAATACCGAACGGGCACGCAGGGCACATGCCCAGGGGTCMCTGACCTCCAGGGGGCCCCCATTGATTTTAAGGGTCAGACACACCGATAAATCTGACTGCCGATAGGTACCTAGCACCTCTGCCCAGTTACCCTTTGGTTGTTCACACAGAGTGAGTGGACCTGGCTGCCAAGTGGGTGGGCCTATGCCCTCCAAGGCCCACCCATGGCTGCAACCCTGCCCAGTCATGTTAAATCCATAGATTAGGGCCTAATGAATTTATTTCAATTGACTAATTTCCTTATGACCTGTATCTCAAGAAAACTTTGAAACTGTTGCATGTTGCGTTTACATTTTTGTTCTGTATATATACACTACATGACCAAAAGTAGGTGGACGTGCTCATCAAACATCTCATTCCAAAATCATGGGCATTATTATGAAGTTGGTCCCCCCTTTGCTGTTATAACAGCCTCCACTCTTCTGGGAATGCTTTCTACTATATGTTGGAACAATGCTGTGGGGACTTCCATTCAGCCACAAGTGCATTACTGAGGTCGGGCACTGATGTAGGRCRATTAGGCCTGCCTTGAAGTCGGCGTTCCAATTCCTCCCAAAGGTTTTCAATGGGGTTGAGGTCAGGGCTGTGTGCAGGCCAGTCAAGTTCTTCTACACCGATCTCGACAAATCATTTCTGTATGGACCTCGCTTTGTGCATGGGGGCATTGTCATGCTGAAACAGGAAAGGGCTTTCCCCAAACTGTTGCCACAAAGTTGGAAGCACAGAATTGTCTAGAATGTCATTGTATGCTGTAGCGTTAAGATTTCCCTTCAATGGAACTAAGGGGCCTAGCCCGAACCATGAAAAACAGCCCCAGACCATTATTCCTCCTCCACCAAACTTTACAGTTGGCACTATGCATTGGGGCAGGTAGCGTTCTCCTGGCATCCGCCAAACCCAGACTCGTCCGTCAAACTGCCAGATGGTGAAGCGTGATTCATCACTCCAGAGAACGAGTTTCCASTGCTCCAGAGTCCAATGGYGGCAAGCTTTACACCACTCCAGCCGACGCTTGGCATTGTGCGTAATGATCTTAGGCCTGTGTGTGTTGCTCAGCCATGGAAACCCATTTCATGAAGCTCCCAATGGAAGGTTTGTGCTGAMGTTGCTTCCAAAAACTGTTTGGAATTCGGTAGTAAGTGTTGCAACCGAGGACAGACGATTTTTACGCGCTATGTGCTTCAGMACTCAATGGTCCCATTCTGTGAGTTTGTGTGGCCTACCACTTTTCGGCTGAGCCGCTGTTGYTCCTAGATGTTTCCACTTCACAATAACAGAACTTACAGTTGACATGGGCAGCTCTAGCAGGGCAGAAATGTGATGAACTGACTTGTTGGAAAGGTGGCATCCTATGACGGTGCCTTTCTACTGCCAATGTTTTCTATGGAGATTGCATGACTGTTTGCTCTATTTTATACACCTGTCAGCAACGGGTGTGACTGAAATAGCCAAATCCACTCATTTGAATTGGTGTCAACATACTTTTGTGTATATATAGTGTAACTAGCATACTAGGAATATTATAATTAAATCACAATGGATTTATTTTTGAATGAAGCAGCTGCCTGTTAGCTGTCGAGAGTCGCTGGAGTAGCTAGCTAGCTGTGTTGTACTAAATRGTGATGTTAACCGTTTAGCAAACGTTAGCTAGCAAGTGAACTGGCACWGGCAGTATAGGAAAATGGACAGTGAATGGAATTACTTCATCATCTTGTTAGTTAGCTAGCTTGGTTAAGCATTTAGTTTTGTGTGCATTGTGCTGCACTTATCACCCCATTCATTTCATATAAAGTGTGTGTGACTGTCTAGCCCAATTATCAATCTAACATTAACTAGCTAGCTAACTAATGAGCAGGTGCACATTATTAAACTGAACCTAACAAAAAATCAGTCCTCAAGCACAAATCTCCTTAGCTAGATGTAAAAGATTGCTCTAGAAAAAAATGTTTTATGCAGCTTTATTGTTTTTGATACAGTTKCTAGAACAATTCTGATGGAAAGGTGGTGGATTATACCAGGAAAAGTTTGGTTGTCACTATTTACCACAGCCACAAAGTAAAAATGTCCTATATTGTAAAATAATCATGGGGGGTTTAGCTATAATTATGACTTTGTGGATGTGGTAACTAGTGACAACCAAAAAGTTTCCTCTTCTTTTCCTTTTTCTTGTCAGTTCTGTCTGCTCCCCCACATGAAGTTTGTGCTCTCTGATTGGCTCAAAGTCAAGTTCTAGGCCACAAGTCGAAATGGCAGGTTCTTTGGTACCAGGTCAGTTAACAGCAGGGCCGTCTTTTGTTCTAGCAAGGGAAGGAACGGCCTCCTACTGTGCTAAATGCCGATGGGCAGTCTGATTTCTCAGTGTGTATGTACCACTAGTCACTCTAACTCAGATGTCATTAACATGGCATAAATCATGGCAAAACGTGTAGAATTGCAGGAAATTTGCTTCAAAACTGCAAACACTAACCCTAACCAACCAACTCCCACTTAGGGCCCCCAAAAGGCTAGAGTCGGCCCTGGATATAGCCTATGGTAGAAAGAGTATGTGGCCCTTTCTGTAGCATACTGTGGCTGGAGATAAAATGTATGACAATGTAAGGAGACTGACACTTTTTAAAGCATGCACGTTTCTCCGATCAAATAGCCTGACCTAAATGGCGCCCAATCAAATAAAAAATGCACTGACATGTTAACAAACACAATATCCTAAAAACAGGACAGGTCAAAGTAAAATGGACAATCAGGCGACTCACAACTGCTGTCCAGGAGTTTCACCCCGTGGGCTAAATTGTCATGATCAGTGGTTTCAGTTTGTATCCATTTTTGTCAAGCTAGCGGAAAAAATATATACTTGTGCATTTTCCACTGTGTAAACACATTGATTCTCATTGCAAGTAGGTTCAGGATAACTCCTGRTAAAGCTGGGTAGATGATATTCAGAGCTTAAATAGTCAAATTGATTAGTCACAGGAATCAGGACMAATAAGGCCAATGCAAGTGCCTGTTTTACAAACAGTTGGACTACCACATGGATGGGCTTTCATAAAAGTTCAATGCAGCAGCACTGTAGGCTACACCCCAGTAGGCACGGCCGATGTCTTTTGGATGTCTTTTTTTTGGCTCTGACCAGATGTCTTTTTTTGTTTGTTTTACAAACGGTAGGCCTACCACATGGATGGATGGTAGGCCCACCGTCAATGCCCGGAAAATAAGTATTTTCAACTTTAATTCAGAACTGAAAATTAACCTGATTTCAACGTCCGATAAAGACGTCTTTTAACCTTTTTTTCAGAACCTAAAATGAACCAAAATTCAGTGTATGGAAAATACTGTTTTAGATAACTTTTCAAGTTAATTTTGTTTACTGAGACTATTGTAGATTTGCGTGGGTAGAGGAGGGTGGCAAAAAAAAACTCCCATAAGGCAGCTTAACGGCCAAGACTGGACTTGCTAAACCAAACAATACTTTCAATATGGAATATGACTTCATGTTTAAATTACAGTATGTGTATTTCGCTTTTAAGGCAGTAATTGCTGCACCAATTACTGCAGCACAAATAACAACAATCTCCCCCCTGTAATACATAGCTGCTTAAATTTGGTTTGAGGTGTCTCTTCGAATTTCCAATTCAGCCACTACTGTGAGTGAGAACTGAACACACACACGCACACACACACACACACACACACACGCACACACAATCGGATAGTGAGGTAATCATACTCCACGTCTAGATTTGTGACCCCCTGTGGGGTTGATTGACACTTGGAGACCTTGATTTGAGTCTTCTGTCTATCTTTGACAGGGCAAACCAAGTTGCCTTGAGGCTCGACCTCTCTGTTTATCTCTGAGAGCTTAGAACTTTTCACATAGGCAAACAAACTGTCCAACAATGGATGAATAGGTCTTGTTAGGTTAGACACACATCATGCCAACAGATGCTCTGTCCTTAGATATTGGTTATTTTAGTGGTTCTTATGCATTTATTTCCAACAACATATTCATTGATGCTTTGCTCTTCACAATAAGCCTATGTCAGATGTTTTGACGTGTGTCCTTGATGCATCACTAAAGGAATGAATCCAAAAATAATAACCCACCCACCTGCACAAGCTGCTTCATGTGTAAAGCAACCTACTTATCGGGTAGTGTTGGCGACCTGAGCGGTACTTCCCAGGTGTCTGCATGACAGGTTACTTCAAARGGTGGATTTACAGTGCAACACTTCTTCTAAATTGCCAAACAGCGAACCATCATCTTCAAGTTCACCAACTCGCTACTGGGATACCATCCCAGTGCAGGCACCAGGAGCCAGCCTTAACATATTCAAGTTCCCTCCACCTGCCATATCTCATCTTATTTTATTCTCCCTGTATTCATCTCCTTAGGATACCAAGGGCACTAATGGCTGTTCCTCTTATGTGGGAGACATTAAAATGTCAGTGTCATTAATGTAGTCTACACTGGCACTGGCTGGATGTCATTAATGTATTTGACAACGAGCCACCTAGAAGGCCAAGTATTGCATAGGATATACTAGTGTTGCCAATGGCCATATTATTATATAATAAACCGCAGAGCTGAGAGCTGTCATCAACTTGCACTGGAAATACATTTAGAATTGTCCAAGAAGGTGAGGTGGGTGGGCATAATGCTTATGTATGACACCATCTATGAATTGTTGTGGCTCACAAAAGGTTTTCAGGCACAAATATGCAACTGTATGGTTGCCTAGGCGTTCACCGTATAATTTATTCATGAGCTATAAAAAGTCTAGAAAGGTAAACAAACAGTGGTGATGTGTAAATTGCATTTTTGAATTCATTTCTATGCAGAGCTTCCACCCTCCCACCCACACAAACATGAACACAGACACATACTCTTGCGGTAGAGGGACCTGAGAAGTGTTTGTCAGCAGAGTAAATCAGAAGCTTTATCTATACTCACCCTGTGCTTGAATACAAGGTGCGTCAAATAAACACAAAATAATGTATTGCAGCACCCACCACAAAACCCACTCCCTAAAAACTCAAGATAAGACAAAACCCTGCAAGATTACACAGCACTTCACCAACCAACCTACCACAGATAGTCACATACCATTATTCACACACCGCCTCCCACTACTCTCAGCCGGAGACAAAACCCTACACGCTTACTCCGTCAGACTGCATTMCAGCCTCAGAAACAGGGGGACCAAAAGGGGCGTGACGCGTATAGAGGGAGCTGATGAGGCGGGGGGCGGGGGGGAACTCATTTAAACGTTACACTGCCCAGATTCTTTCTAGTTCAGCAGGTGTGCTCTCTCTTCACCGGCTCCTAGGCCTCCCGGTGGTCACCACATGCCAATTAAATTCCATTACTCAAGAGGAATCTCACACCGCCACAAATTAATTGCAGAGTGCCTAGAGGAACAAAAGAACGAAAGAAAAGAAAGGCGTACTCTAATCTTTAGTGTAATGTTACTGCCTCAGGCATCTACAAAGCCCTTACTCTCCACCTCCCCATTGGTTGGTGGCTGGGATCATTTWGAGAAATGCACCATGCACCCCATTTCAGTAAATCCAGTTTTACRCAAGGCACCCGTACTAATTTATTGTGTGCAATACGCTCACATTTACATACACTTCAATCACCATAAAATATATGCAGATTGTTTGCATATTACATTTATATTGAGAAAAGGATGCAGTGGATTCTTTCAGCAGTTTACCAGCAATATGGTCTGTGAAATGTCACAAGTTTCCATACATTTAATCATGTATTCCTCACTCATGCAATTTACCCTTGAAAAGTTCTGCAATAAGCTCAGGACAGTAAAATCKATTTAAAGTTGACTGCTCTGAAAACTTCCTTGATTTCCTCATGCCAAACAATCTGTGAACGTCAGAGACACGGAATGCAATACAATAGTAGCAACATGTAGAGGGTTGGGCAGTTCCATTTCCTTGATGACTTGAAGATGGATGATGTCTAAGAGTGTCCAGGTTCATATATCTCACTTTCTTTTCACATGAAATAAGAGGCCATTGATGGACATCAGTGTGAGAAAGGTAATCGATGAGAAAAAAAGCACACAATCAAAGGGTGGCTGGGGACATTGATGGAGTTTCATGACAGATCCGGAAGTGTTGAAGGATTCGATAAGCACCTGGGCCTCTCTTAACTCTCCTGTYCTCAAAAGCTTTGCGATCAATCTCCCTGCTCTAATTTAAGAGTAGCAGGAATTGGATGGATAAAGTGGTTGGTGGTTAAATCTGTAGAGATGGGCCCCAGGGGTCTGTAGCTAGAATTATTTCAATACTTCCTTTCCTTGTGTCCTTTCCCTTACAGCCACTGATCAGACAGGATTACGGAGGTGAGTGTCATCTGGTGGAGGCCTATCCAGTCCTGTCTGCAATCAGTGGTCATGGAGGGAGTTACGACTACTGGGACTCATCAACTGTCCCCTACCTGTACCTACAGAGAGCTATAMATCCTTCAGCTTTGCAATCATTATCCATTTTAACATGGTAAGATTAAATTCAGTTCATGAACTGGAACCTCCCTCATTGAAATGTATGGTCTCTTCCCAATACATTTAATGCGTTGAACTATTGACCCCAAAGTCTATTTACTGAAGCCATCCCTCTCCCACAACCCTCTCTGCCTCCTTGTCTCCCTCAGAGCACCCCMGGCCCATCTTTATCAGTGCAAGGCCAGATGCATCCTGGGTGGTTTAAGCCATCCATTATCAACACAAGGCCAGGTGCTTTGTGGGATGGCAGATCAGAGGTCTCCCAGGAAGCTGATTGGGTCTTGTTCCAGTAGGGAAGGAGAAGCCTGGCCGATAGCAAAGAGGCACAAGGGACAGAAGGCCAGCACTGTAACTTATGGCAATGTGATGACCTGCATGAGAGGCACACACTATTAGCTAGCTATGTGGCTATTTCTCGACTACACCATTCTGCAGGACAGAAAAACTGTTTGGCAATAATAGTAGTTAGACAAAAAGTGTGTCAWGGGAATGTTGTTTATGTTCTTTATGTTTCAGTGACTATATGTTGACCCAGCAACTTCCATACACATGTTGTTGGAAACAGGTTGGTGTGGGCAGAAAAATGTATTATGAACCTACAACAATCCCTACACTATACAGGCCACGGTAGTGGTGTAAGCCTTGGAGAGTGTACACAGTATTCAATAGTCAATTGCTTTGAAGTTTCTGGACAATAATTGAACCAACAGAGACATAGACTGTTCCTGAAAATGCCCCCACAGAAGAAGTTTTCTGGAAGGTATCATCACGATTCAATTTCTGCTTGAGAAAACAAATGCATTCACATTTTGATCCTGATCTTTGATAATGCTCTTATGACCTAAAAAAGTAAATGCAGATTTTTTTAATGGTAAAGCGAATATGTAGAATTAACTACAAGATCTTTAATTTTGGTAAATCTATTTTATTTAGGGAAATCCCATTGAGGCCATAGCCTMTTTTACAAGGGACCCCTGTACACAATCATACAAATTCACAATATWTACAATTCCAATGCAATAAAAACACAATATTTACCATCAATTTAAGAAAAGTAAGTTAGAAAACACGATCATTCCTCAATTWAAAAAAAGTAATCAACTAGCTGTCTGAACTGCCCGACCCGCACCAATTCATGCAACTTTAGAGAGTTCTGGAGATCATTCCACAAGCAAGGTGCAAAAAAACTAAACACAGATCTACCTAACTCAGTGAAGACCAAATGGATCTCCAGAGTTAGCCATCGCTGTGATCTGGTCTAGTGACTCATATGCCTGTAATTTAACAATGAAGCAAGGTATGGCGGAAGTTTGCACAAGAGGGCTTTATAAACAAAAAGAGAGCAGTGCATTACGAGACTTGCTACTTTCTGATACAGTGATGTGTACTGAACCTATCGCCCATAATAAAGCATAGTGCGCAATGATAAACTGCGTCCATTGGCTTCAAAAGAGTGGCAGCTGCATTCATATAGACGATATTGCCATAGTCTAAAGCCGGAATGACCGTCGACTGAATGATTTGTTTTCTGCTATTTAACAAAAGGCATGTCTTATTCCTAKAAAGGAAGGCCATTTTTTATTCTTAACTAACTCATCAATATGCTTTTTGAAAGATACCCTGATATTTATAACAATGTGAGCACCATTTTCTTTAAAAAATAACCTATACTTAGTTTTGCATTAAGTACCCGCTTCAGTTCAACAAAGGCTTTCTGTAAAGCAAAAAAGGCAGATTGTAGTTATGAAAGAGCCTTGTCAGTAGCCTATAATCTAAAGATAATTTGCTCTGGAGAATGACCTTTTACAATGTTTTTCAAGTACATGTACCATGCTGCCATGGATACAGAGGCAGAGAATCATGTGTGGTTAGGCTTTTCTACAGGGCTACAAAATGTATACTATTTTCCAATAGATGAGTATACCGTATTTGCTGTGATATTCTCTTAAGATAACTATATTATGGCACACAGTCATTAGAAGAGCCAATAGTGTAGGTCTACCTTAGGGGACAAGGTGGTACAAAAACATTGGAAAAGGGGAGGATGGAGAACAAACGCCTGGATTGTTCTCCATCCTCCCCAGATTCAGAATATATACTTTTCATAATCATGACACGCTTTGTTCAAGAGCTATTGGAGATTGAAATACAAAATCTTAAAATATTTTTATGAAAAGGTGTTGATTGTTCTCCATCCTCCCCAGATTCAGAATATATTATGTTCATAGTCATGGCATGTGTGGTTCAATAGCTATTGGCGATAGAAAACCGAATATCCAGTGTAAAACTAATTTTAGCTCGATGTTAAAAACATGGTCCAGCTATAGCAAGTGGAAAATATTCCCAATACCTTGCTGAGTGAAAATCGACCACAAATGTTTCAGTCATTAACTCAAACTAGCATCATCAAAGCAACTTTGTAACAGACCCGCTGGTGTTTTCAAATCTGTGCGCGTCATCCGCTGTCTCAGACGGACAGAGAGCAGACAAWATGAACCGTTAGAACATGCATTTATTTGTCTGCTGAATTACACTTTTATTCTTCAACTCTGTTATACAGACTCTTGTTTATAATGAGAGGGATAAAGATAGGCATATTTGTATTGTTGATGTGTTGCTGTAGTCGTGGATGGATCAGACGAACAGATAGGCCTAGAACGTAAACAAAGAAGCATCATRAGTAGGCTACCTGGAGAAATCTGACCTGCAATTTGYAAACAAAGCTGTTGTACTTTGAAGTGACACAAATGGCAACTTAATTAATTTTCACTTTCGTGAAAATACACTTTTGTTTATTATACTACAGTCATCAACACTAAAGAAAACATTTTTATCACTTTAAAATGGACATACATCAATAATTTATGAGCCCATTTCATAGAGGGTTAACACTGGACTATATTTAGGAACTTCCTTTGAAGAGATGGTGACTGCGCCTAAATAGTTGTTTGATAGTCTAAATTCAGTGTACTCGTCTTTAACTGCCATTTCCAGATAGTCAGACTYTTCCCACATGCCATCTCATTTTTCTCAGCTTCAGAAGCATCTGCATTCAMCAAATATGGTGTGGTTATCCTTATATATATTATCCAGTCTTGCCCAGAGGGAATTGTTAATATGTTGTACATTTTTATTCTAGTTAACATTTTCTTTGGAAAAATGCCGCAAAAATGAATTATCCATGCATATCTTAAGTATTTTACAGATAGAAACATTTAATAATATTTATGCACAAACTGCTATGGTCCTGGAGTGTCTTAACAAATTAAAACCAACATTTTTAGGCTGTCTTCATCCAGTATACAGAAAAATGGATTTGCATGATATGAGTTATCACCGAATTTTTCGAAAAATAGTAATACAAAAAAGTGTTATTTGTGTCTAAATTCAACTGGTATAAATTGATTGTAATATGATTAAAGGGGGGAAAAAAATATGCAATGAGGGTGTGATGCCTGGCCTTAAAAACTTTTACTCCAGTGAGCTAAATCAGGGTCACAGAGTGTTTATTGGTAGTCTTAAACAAATGTACTTTGAAACAAAAGTGTACACATCACACACATGGTTATGGGCTTAAAACAAAAAGAAGACACCTGTACCATGTCAGATATAGAGTTGAAATGTATTACATTTTGAGTTTGCATCCCAATATTACACTTTATATATATCAAAGAAGACTGAAATATAACAAAACCGTTAACATAAAACTGGATTTTCGTTGTTTAAAAATATGTWTATTAATTATGAAATTMTGAAYAATATTAATAACRTTCCACCCATGAGGCCACTAGAGGGGGATTTGGTCATTTGACTGCAGGAAAGTGGTACAGCAACCCTCATAGTGTCTTGATATGTTTCATAAAGGTGTTTTGAATGCATGTAGGCTATATTCAAATGATACCGATTTATTTTTTCCTCGTAGCTTATTCCTGCACCCCCCCATGTTTTTATGTTACGCATTCTAAGGCATGTGCATAATGCATGCATGCACTCAATCTGGAAAGGGACATTAATTAAATGGAACTAGCTAGGCTGCAACACCACGTTCACATTCCCAAATTATCATCGATGCATGGGAGGAATCAAAGTCTTTGTGCGAAATGTGAGAGGTAGTCATGGGTCTAACGGAATCATGTCYCCCGATATGCCCTCAACCGAAAACAGCCTGTGGAATTGCCCAGAGATAAAACACTAATGGCTGTGACGTCACGTCGAGAGCTCAGTGAAAGTCGCTCTTGAAGCCGCGGGTAARAACGGGGGCAAGCCCGAGAGGTATTGGTATATTGAACAGTATAGTGACGCCGCAGTGTCTCCACGAGCTGCCCATCATTAATTTCACAAGTTATCCGGGTATTTGCATTACATGGTACTGGACCTGATGCTCAGCGTAGTCTGTGAGCAGTGAGCTCCTATTTGATGTGGTTTCATCTTGACTTCTTATCCATCAGTTTTGGGAATATTGTGAAACACAATGGAAAGAGTCGAAATGGGTACAAGACGAAGAGAGATATAACTTGGAGACAGCGAAGATGGACGTTTCCCAAACCGGCAGCCACTGTCTAGTTAGTGATATATCTCATGCGGAAAATATCGAGACAAATTTCATTTTACGCAATTGCTGCAAAGTGTTCCGGTGGCGCAGCCGTCTCATATCATACTAGCCATCCCGGAGAGTGGGAATCACAGAGTCACTGCGCTCCAAGCTCAGAGAATAATTTGCGGTGAAAAGCAGATTAAATTAAAGTGAGAAAATGCCTCACTTCAAATGATGTGATGGTCTAACGACTTGAACTTTTCTCTCCACTATAGGCTATCTGAAGAACGRAAAGGTTGCATTAATTTGGAATTGAAGGGATCATATAAATTATCTGTCATGGATTGTGCCTATTTTGTATTTTACTTTGAATTTAAGCCAACGGAGTAGCCTTAGGGAATCAACTCACTTTTCTTTTAAACACTGCTGCATTGGATCAGAATGGATTTGTCATTGTAGCCAACTGCTGCTGCTGAAGACCGCGCGCTCCGTCCGGAATTTCAGACTTTTTTTYCCCTCAACGATGCAGCTCCTTCGACTAGCGTGGGCTTTAACCGGAGCCGCAGTCTGCTGTTTTGTTATCCTCCTCATTCACTCACACGTTCTAAAAGAAGGTAATTCCTTATCCATCGCTCTTCTTGGCTTTGTAGACCACTATTCTGAAACACATGTTTTATTTCACAAGCCTATGGCAATCTGTTAAAATATCATAGCCTATATTTATTCATGAATTCACGAGTAACGTTAGCATACATGCGTTGTGAAGAGGATTGGGGGTGAAGCGGATTGGGGGTGAGGAGGATTGGGGGTGAAGAGGATTGGTGGTCTGTGCTTCAACTGTAAGACGCCTTAATGTCCCATAAAATACTGATTTTAATCATTCATAGATTTGTAAGGTGTAGTTTTAATAAAATATCTCAACATCTATTATTACAGTAAATAACATGCCTGGTGCAGAGAAAGAGAGGGATAGAGAAAGAGAGGGAGATAGAGAGCAGTGTGTTGGGAGCAAGAATAGAGAGGTCTTTTGTAAAAAAAAAAAAGATTTCGTTATTCTTCAATAGATGGCACCAGAGTCACACTGAAGGACAATGTCAGGGTCAATGGTAATTACATTTTAGCATAATTACATAATTATTTCTTGTGACTAAGACATACATTACTCGGTTAGATGTTGCAACTGCCATTCACACTTGAATAGAATGCCAGCCACATGTTTTGGCGTTTTGAAAAGGTCTGTTGTAATCACATATTTACAGACACAGTGCTTGCACACACTTCATGAACTTAATTTTGATTCACAATACAAATGTGTGCCCAGTAATATGTGAATGCAACTGTGACAGAAAATAATTACATTAAAATGAATGTCATGGGGAGAGTTGTTGCAGGAAAGTCAAACACACAATAAACTCTCCTTCCTGGGTGGGTGGGTAGTCCACTGCTTTGTGAGGGGTGCCTGTAATGGGTGACGYGGCGTGTCTCTTTCTCCTGCAAGGGGGCTTTGTGGCAATATATGGCACAACCATTTCTAATCCTACTTCGCCCCAYGTTCCTTCCGGATCTTGGTGAGAAAGGCTGTTGAGAAAGCGCCGTTGTGAGAAGTAATTGCTCTTCCATACCCGCCGTATATGTGACCAAGTGATTAAGTGCGAGTTCACAACTTTGTTATGAGATTAGAGACATTTTTTCATAAGCTTTATTGGAATGGACGAGGGTGTATACATACTGAAGCTGTGAGAGCTATTGAATGTGGCTGTGTTTGCTTTGAGCAGATGCAGTAAAACATGCTCCCATTTTCCAAAGCTGGTGGGATGTGGGCCATATTATTTCTCGCTAAATTGTGGTCAAATGCTGGTTTCACACACATTGTGCCCTAGTGTGGGATCTCTTCCTTAGTTTTGTCTCATCTCAGATTGTATTTTATTTGATTGCGTACAACAGTATAAATCACTCGTAAAAGAAATACCCCATATGGAAAAATCACATGATTTCACATGTGACATTTCCACATATTTTGCACATGTAAAATCATGCGTTTTTGGGTAACTTCACATGTGATGATACTTCACATGAAGTTTCACATGTGGATTTTCACRTGATAGCATAACCTTTCACATGTGGGTTCAAATGTCACGAGATTGTACAGGTGAAGGGTAACGTGATGTGTTCCAAAAACACGTTTTCWTATGATTTCACTTGTGAARTGTCACAAAGTGTACCAAAAACACGTTTTCATATGATTTCACGTGTGAAATGTCACAAAGTGTACCAAAAACARGTTTTCACCTGTCRTGTGAAATCATGTGATTTTCCACATGTGAAATCATGTGGTTCAATATGTGACATGAAACTACAGTGTTAGCCATTGCTGTTAATTTKGCGGAAAATGTGTCATTTTACTGTACATTTCCACAGTAATAGTGTTTTGCTATATACACTACCCTTCAACAGTTTGGGGTCACTTAGAAATGTCCTTATTTTTGAAAGAAARGCAATTTTTTGTCCATTTAAAATAACATCAAATTGATTAGAAATACAGTGTAGACCTTGTTAATGTTGTAAATAGCTGGAAACGGCAGATTGGCCCATTATCAGCAACCATCACTCCTGTGTTCCAATGGCACGTTGTGTTARCYAWTYMAARTKWWWAAYTTWRWWWRKCTAAWTGATCATTAGAAAACMCTTTTGCAATTATGTTAGCACAGCTGAAAACTGTTGTCCCGATTTAAAGAAGCAATAAAACTGTCCTTCTTTAGACTAGTTGAGTATCTGGAGCGTCAGCATTTGTGGGTTGATTACAGGCTCAAAATGGCTAGAAACAAAGAATTTTCTTCTGAAACTCGTCAGTCTATTCTTGTTCTGAGAAATAAAGGCTATTCCATGCGAGAAATTGCAAAGAAACTGAAGATCTCGTACAACTCTGTGTACTACTCCCTTCACAGAACCGCGCAAACTGCCGCTAACCAGAATAGAAAGAGGAGTGGGAGGCCCCGGTGCACAACTGAGCAAGAGGACAAGTACATTAGAGTGTCTAGTTTGAGAAACAGACGCCTCACAGGTCCTCAACTGGCAGCTTCATTAAAAAGTACCCGCAAAACACCAGTCTGAACGTCAATAGTGAAGAGGTGACTCCGGGATAATGGCCTTCAAGGCAGAGTACCTCTGTCCACTGTCTGTGTTCTTTTGCCCATCTTAATCTTTTTATTTTTATTGGCCAGTCTGAGATTTGGCTTTTTCTTTGCAACTCTGCTTAAAAGGCCAGCATCCCGGAGTCGCCTCTTCACTTCACGCCTCCTCACTATTGGCAATTTCTAGAATGGAATAGACATAATTTCTCAGAACAAGAATAGAYTGATGAGTTTCAGAAGAAAGTTCTTTGTTTCTAGCCATTTTGAGAATGTAATCRAACCCACAAATGCTGATGCTCCAGATACTCAACTAGTCAACTAGTTTTATTGCTTCTTTAATCAGGACAACCGTTTTCAGCTGTGCTAACATAATTGCAAAAGTGTTTTCTAATGATCATTTAGACTTATTAAATKATAAACTTGGATTAGTTAACACAACGTGCCATTGGAACACAGGAGTGATGGTTGCTGATAATGGGCCTCTGTACACCTATGTAGATATTCCATAAAAAATCTGCCGTTTCCAACATTAACAATATCTACACTGTATTTCTGAACAATTTGATGTTAAATTAATGGACAAAAAAATTGCTTTTCTTTCAAAAACAAGGACATTTCTAAGAGACCCCAAACTTTTGAACCCTAGTGCATTTACTATGAATTGCAATACACTTGGGTACTTTTTGGCACGAGTTGCAAGTTAATGTACACAGAAATTCCAATTATTTTCAAAACTGGAGAATGTGGAATTTGGTTCACTTTCTGAAGTGACTGGAAGTTAAATGGAATTGACATCAACATTGGTTAGCACACCTGGGACAGACACAACAACACCTATGATTTGAATTCACAGCCTCTTGGAAGCTAGCAACATGAATTTCCTGCTTCACCACCAGGTCTGTGGCCGTGACAGATATCGGCCACAGATTTATTGGCAAGAATACATTTCTTCACTTTGCTAAAAGTTGCCCGGAATCAAGTCAATAATYGTGCAATTATCTGACAATACCAACGAAAAGTAGCTGTGCTCAGGGACACTTGACATTAAGGTCTAGATTTAATCAGATCAAGCATAAACACGTGATTGCCAACACCCACATAGCTGGTGCAGATCTGATAGAATCTAGCCCTAAAAGTGCATAAATGCTATTGGGATTTGAAGTTGCAGTATTTTAGTCTGGAGTGCATTAATGTCTCAGCACTGCCACAATATGGTTATTTGTTACCARGAACATGTATCCACACACTCTCAMATATAAGAGTATGGTTACRGTACAGTGTTGTTCCCTGGTGTACAAAAAGGTCAAAAGTRCACATAAGGTGCCTTCGTAGGTACACAGGAACTCACATGGGACTTTTTAGGGTACATGTGCGGATAATCTTTTATAATGGTACATTTTCTACCCAATATATTCAATATAATGCTGAGTTCGTAACCATGTGGGAGGTGGGAATTTACCAGTTGTGAAGTCGTAAATACCAGTTGGATGCATTCATGTGTTTGAACTTGTTGAGAAACGAATGTAAAAGATGCAAAAACAGAGATCAGGAAGCATAGAAATAGCTCACATAAAACAGATCTACTGCTTCTTAGACTTGCTATTAGTAAGCATGATAGATCTATAACACATATTTRGTCAGGTCGCGCAAAAATGTACATATTGCAGCTTTGTAAGAAATTACAAATTCACAGCATCAAGTTTTCATTAAGTTACTGGAAAATGGACAATAACCTCTTTACAGTGCAGCTCATTACTGACACATTCTCGTGCAAAGTTTGCAGAACAGGGTCAAAGGAGTTGCTCAACTTGCATCGCCATAACTAACCATCAAACTACTGCAACACTTCCATTGACGGTTGGCACAAATACACATATATTTAATCACGTGCCAAAATATGCCAATGAGCCCCAACCAGTACATTGCCCCCACCCATATTTTAAAACGCAATAATGATCCTAGCTTATATTCAAAATATTGTGTAGAAAAAATATCCTGTTATCTACAAGATACCAAATTGTACCATGTGAGTTTAAATCTCTTTTACGCTCACAGATCTGGTGGTGTAGCTGCACTGTAGCAGGACATTACAGGTTGGTAGCGAGCAAGGGGTTATTAGTTTAATTCCCATTTAAGACTGAATCCCAATGTTGTTCACATAACACAATTATACAAGATTTTACAGCAAAAATAAGTCAAAAAGAATTCAGCAGAATACTGTCGTTTTATAGACGTAACACTGTCAAGTTGTATATATTWACATTATTTTTACTGCAACTTTAGGCAAAGTGCAGAAATGTATTCGTGGCAAWAAATATATAGCCAATCTCCATTATGTCCATAGACCTGGTGTCTCAGCAGGAACATTATTCCTAACATATTACCCCTTATCAGAGTCTCACAATGTTGAATGTTTTGGTCTTCATACCCACCATTCATTGACTGAACATGTTTAAATAACTGTGTTGAATCTTCTCTCATGTACAGTATGTAGYGATGAGTACCCAATACTGCCTATAAGTACAGTGCATTCGGAAAGTATTCAGACTTTCTCCCCCAATTGCTCAGTTCGGCCGGGCGGCCAGCTCTAGGAAGAGTCTTGGTGGTCCCAAACTTCTTCCGTTTAAGAATGATGGAGGCCACTGTGTTCTTGGGGACCTTCAATGCTGCAGAAATGTTTTGGTACCCTTCCCCAGATMTGTGCCTCRACACAATCCTGTGTCCGAGCACTATGGACAATTCCTTCAACCTCATGGCTTGGTTTTTGCTCTGACATGCACTGTCAACCGTGGGACCTTTATATAGACAGGTGTGTCCCTTTCCAAATCATGTCCAATCARTTGATTTACCACAAGTGGACTCTAATCAAGTTGTAGAAACATCTCAAGGATGCACCTGGGCTCAATTTCRAGTCTCATAGCTTAGGGTCTGAATACTTATGTAAATAAGTTATTTCAGATTGTTTCAAAAACCTGCTTTCGCCTTGTCATTGTGGGTTATTGTGTGTAGATTGATGAGGAAACATTTTTTTTAAATCCATTTTAGAATAAGGCTGTAACGTAACAAAATGTGGAAAATGTCAAGGGGTCTGAATACTTTTCTAATGCACTGTACAGTATGTCTAAGCTCTGAGTGAACTCTCAAATCATCTATAAATGATTTACCCACATGCATAACTGCTAAAATGATACCGCATTTTAAAGTGTCAATCCTCTGAGCATTAACAAATGAGTTACCAACATTTATAACTGCTAAAAAGATACCATTAAATAAAGTGGAAACCGGCTGATCATTTATTAATGAGGTAGGCCTACCAATATTTATAACTTTWAAAAAATGTAGCTTCAGAGAAAGTGGAAACCTTCTGGCTATTTATAACAACATATATTCTCCTCAAAAATGCAATACATAGTGAGAACAAAATGTAATTTAATAGAAAGATACATTGGGGAAACTATTTTATTTGCAGTGACTAAAATCTATAGCCTATCATTGGTATAGTGAGTAGCCTAGCTAATTCAGATAAACGGGGTATTTTTCTCTCCTTTTATGGCAGTACAAATCAGAATAGAAATTCAAACCAGATKAACTATTTAAAATACAACCTAGGGTTGCATGGTCCCCTTCTGTGTCTTCATCTGTTTTTTTCTTGTTAAGCATTTTCCCATCCTGGAGCCTGAGATCTTATGGGAATCTGTGGGAGAGAAGAGGAATTTATRACAATTTAGCTTACTATCATCATTATCATGATTTATATTGTCCGTAGAGCTCAGAGACAGGATTGTGTCAAGGCACAGATCTGGGGAAGGGTACCAAAAAATGTTTGCAGCATTGAAGGTTCTTGAGAACACAGTGGCCTCCATTGTTCTTACATGGAAGAAGTTTGGRACCACCAAGACTCCTAGAGCTGGCCGCCTGGCAAAACTGAGCAATTGGGGGAGAAGGGCCTAGATCAGGGTGGTGACCAAGAACTCGATGGTCACTCTGACAGAGCTCTAGAGTTCCTCTGTGGAGATGGAAGAACCTTCCAGAAGGACAACCATCTCTGCTGCACTCCACGAATCAGTCCTTTATGGTAGAGTGGCCAGACGGAAGCCACTCCTCAGTAAATGGCATGTGACAGTCCACTTAGAGTTTGCCAAAAGGCACCTCAAACTTTCAGACCAGGAGAAACATGATTCTCTGGTCTGATGAAACCAAGATTGAACTCTTTGGCCTGAATGCGGCACAAAGTACAGAGCGATCCTTGATGAAAACCTGCTCCAGAGCGCTCAGGACCTCAGACTGGGGCGAAGGTTCACCTTCCAACGGGACAACAACCCTAAGCACACAGCCAAGAAAACGCAGGAGTAGYTCCGGGACAAGTCTCTGAATGGTCTTGAGTGGCCCAGACAGASCCCGGACTTGAACCCGATCAAACACCTCTGGAGGCACCTGAAAATAGCTGTGCAGCGACACTCCCCATCCAACCTGACAGAGCTTGAGAGGATCTGCAGAGAAGAATGGGAGAAACTCCCCAAATACCGGTGTGCCAAGCTTGTAGTGTCATACCCAAGAAGACTCAATGCTGTAATCACTGCCAAAGGTGCTTCACAAAGTACTGAGTAAAGGGTCTGAATACTTATGTAAAACCTGTTGTTGCTTTGTCATTATGGGGTATTGTGTGTAGATTGACGAGGAAAACAAACCTTTTTATCCATTTTAAAATAAGGCTGTAACATAACAAAATGTGGAAAAAGTCAAGGGGTCTGAATACTTTCCGACTGCAATGTATGTAGTGAGGCTATGTTGAACTAGTTGTGTGAACCAATTTTAATTTGCAGTTACACCCCAAAATGGCTGACTTGCCATGTTTTCAGAAAATTCAAAAACAGCTCTGACATTGGGTGCAAGAAGCATCATGACACAAGATGATAGGGTATGGGTTTGTTTACACGCCATGGTAATAGAGATACTAACCATTATAAGAAGAACAGCAACCGACGCTGCATGATGTCAAAAGCAATTTCAACCTAATCATTATTTCCCTGTTTTGACTTGAAGGCCAAACAAAGGAACCTTCATTTGTGGCACGGCCATTTAGTGAACTGCGTGATTGTTATTCCTATTTTCAATTTGGAGGAAATTAAAAAAAGATGGCTTTTAATGAATATCCCATATCAATGAATGTCACTTTCCCTTATTCCCTCATCCTTGAATAAATTGCATGCCAGTTGCAATTGTATCCCAACTGAAAGCAATTGGAAAATATTATGATTCAGGCTATGTAGCAAGTGAAAAGCAATATCACCACAGAAAGCTCTCTCTCATTTCCTGCTATAATTTCATTATTTGTGATCATGAGTGGGCCTGGTTATGCCTGAGATGTTTATTCCACAATGAAGAGCATCACATGGTGTTAATTTGCTCTCATTGCTTTTGCCTTTCACCAGTTGATCACTAGTCATGATCTTCAGTTTAGAATGCAATTAGTTTAATCAGCTGTGTTTGCTRGGGATGGGGRAAAAGTGTGACCGGCCCCCGAGGACTGGAKTTGCTCTATCTGAAATAGGGGAAATGGAAGACACATTGTTCTCAAAGTAAGGAAAGTGTGTCTGGTTAACATTGGTGGCAATGTTTGAATTTCAYGCTTAAAACAGATCTTTCTTTTGTCTCTATCTTTCTTTTTGTGAATCTGGACATAWACTTTCCTTCCATTTAAAGCTCTCTATAAAGTAGTATATGCAAAATGCTACATAGTATTTTGAAGAATAACTCACAAGGCTTTCTCTGCTAGTAAATATCAAACTAAAACACAGATTAAACAAGGAAGTGCCCTTGACAAATGACTCTGAATTGCATAACCGTATATTCATGTACTGTATCTATCCTGCCTATCATCTATCTGCCCAACTTTTATTTACAATGTCTTTCATTCATCCATCCATCATCCATCCATCTTCCTTCCATCATTCATTCATCCATCCATCTTCCATCTTCCTTCATCCACCCATGTCTGAAATGTCTACATGTTAATGGTTTTAAATGTATGTAAATTGTAAAGTATTTTAGTCTTTTTCATTAAGTCAGACCCCAAGAAGACTAACTGTCGTCCTAGCGTCAGCTAATGGGGATCCGAATAAAATAAAATAATCCATACAACTTTCATCCATTCCTTCTTCCATCCTTTAATCCATCTATMCATCCATCTGTCGATCTAAGCAACCACAACATTAGTTAGGAAACATTATGTTTGTTAAGGTGGGGTAACATGCAGGTGCATATGTACAGCATACATTATACTGTATTGATTGTAAAGAGGTAACACTCCATGGACCATTTGTCTAAATATTGGAATTTATGTTACCCACAAATGGTTTGTGGATAACATGGATGGATGTATGGAAGATGGATGAATGGATGGATGGATGGATGATTGAAAGACATTGTAAATAATTGGGCAGATAGATGATAGGCAGGATAGATACAGTACGTTGCACAATAGTTTCTGTTGGGAATAACAATTATTATATAGATATGAAGTGAATGTGCCCTTGTCAAACTGGGAATAAATGGAAATAAAAACAGTAGAAATGATTGACTTCAAAGTCATAATGGTCAGTCAGTAAATACACACAGAACTGCAACAATTTTTGTATTCATTCCAAGTTCAATGCAGGGCCTTGTAGCCTTTCTTGATTCTCAGTCCTCTGAGAACTCTCTCTGAATGTTCCTGTAGTATAAAGRCTAGCCTTGTGCTGGAAAGTGACTGGTGGAAATGATGAATCGATCAAGAGATGATGAAATTGACCAGTCAAAAATGACACTCAACGTTTCAAACTTAAAGTTGTTGTGTGATTGTGGGCTTTTGCATTTGGTGAAAGTCCTCCATGGCACKTTCCATGCTAAAACATGCTTGGGGGCACTAGAGTCCTCTATGTATCTCTTTATCACCACCCCATTGAGCTCCTCTTTTTTCCTAGTCAGTTTCCATCCAACCTTTTTAGGCAAGTAAAAGGTCATGACAGGCCTGATGGAAACAATAAAATAAAACCAAATGATGACAATATTGATATAATAACCATGGTGTGTGGTCCTCCCACTACGACTCGGGAAAGCATGCAGTTCATTAGTCTGCAGATTAAATAAATGACGATGAACTTCACAGGGTGGTGAAAGTGCAAGGTGATAAGCTTGATGTTCCTTTCCAATAAATATCAAGAGTCTAATTCTACTGACATAATGATCAATGCTTGGTTGCTGTTTGACAAATACAAATAATACCAATAAGTTATTTTCATGTGCATTATGTGAACATATACAGCCTAACCCAAGTCAATTTGATGGAAACACATCTCTGGCGAGAAAATGTACGTATTGTTTTTGTGCGGTTTTAGAATATTCACATTCAAATCTGTCACCAATTGGATGGAAACTTAGCTATTGTCTGTCGGCTTTATTTCTGTGGAACATGCTAGATGGAGGCGTGAAGGACAGGAATGAATTGGAGGTGGTGAGTAGAGAGAGCAGGTGAGAGATCGACAGATAGAAGGAACGCTATTGCCGCTCTCTGTGGTTACCATGGGTTACCCGTTACTGAGTTTCCTCTTTGGCTCTTCGACCGATGCGTCATACATCATCTAAATGTTGGCAGAATGAATTACTGCAAATAACTACCTTTCTCTTGGGCTTCAACTGGTGCTGAACCAGGCATTTGGTTCAACATGTGATCGAATAAGTAAAAAGCTCTGTTTGTGGCATTCAGAATGAGGTACAGAGCTTGGTATTTGCAGTAGTGTTTCCCAAATGGTCTGTTGAGGCCTATTCCTTTTGGATGGCAGCTTAAGACTCCCGAGTCGTGCAGCAGTCTAAGGCACTGCATCTCAGTGCTAGAGGCGTCACTAYAGACCCTGGTTCGATTCCAGGCTGTATCACAACCGGCCGTGATTAGGAGTTCCATAGGGTGGCACACAATTGTYCCAGCGTAGTCCGGGTTAGGGTTTGGTAGGCCGTCATTGTAAATAAGAAATTGTTCCTAACTGACTTGCCTCGTTAAATAAAGGTTAAATAAAAAAGTAAAATACATGTTCTGGGTAGAAGAGACAAAGGTCTGGTTGACCTGGTGGGTCACAATACATTTTCAAAAGCTTTACAAGAATCACAGTATGTTTATGTCAAAAGTAAAGACCTTTGTCTGTCAATGTTAGTGCTTTATTGAAACCATCTAGGTAGATGGAGGGTTTCCATAGTCTGACACATCTTTCATGTTTACCTTTAACCATGCACACAAGCTACATGAAAAATGCCATTCCACTCGAATCCAACCATTTAGAATTTTTGACCTCCATGTCACACGTTAGCCCCTTTCTACATGGAAAGAAGCCTTCACACTTCTGAAGTAGCTCTGCTGTCTCCATATGAGCAGTCAGGGGGGGGGGGGGGGGGGGGGGATAACCATTATCAGACTGTCTTTCACTGGCAGTGAGAATACCAGTGATGAGATACATTAGCTCCTATACAGTCCTGAGGTTGGGGAATCACAATGGAGTGGTCCGGTGATTGGAGTGGCACAGTGATTGGAGTGGCCCAGAGTCATATCTTATACAGGCTGTCAAACACAATTACAAGGTTAGTTCATTTATGGCTAGTCAGACACACACACACYGCAGAATCATGCTTTTTGGGTTCGTATTGGAGGAATTATTCTGAAAGCCAGGAAAACTGCCACCTCCTATTTTGTGCCACTTTTGCTGTGGACTAATCTTGCTGATTTAATTCATCCTACAATGTTTTTTATAGTGCGTTCTTCTCTAAATGTGGCTTGAAAGCTGACATCTCTTTTCAAATGTGTCTTGGAATAGCGATCAGTGTTGGCTATAGACCCTAGTAGTAGCAATGGAGCTTAAGTCTAGTCTTTTCTTGGAGGCAGAACTGAGTGATTTACCCGTGTATAGGCCAGCTGCAAAGTCAAAATTGKCTATATTGTAAACATTTATAAAAACAATGTTCTTTTTGGTCTTMATTTATGGTTAGGGTTATGGTTAGKTTCAAAATCATATGTTATGACTTTGTGGCTGTGCCAGCTAGTGACCACTCTGCAGAGCTGCCTCCAGAACAAGACTCATGATGAGCCTCAGCCGATGTCTACATCTCCTAGTTTAAAACATGGACTCAACCAAGCATGAGCCAGTGCACTGCATTACAATATGTCATTTGGACAGGAACATTACCATAGCATATCTTTGGCCTTTTCACTAGGAGTGAGACCTAGTGGCAAAGAACTGAAGTACTCAAGTAATTTCACTCTCCATTGCCGAGTAAATTSCATCTCTCTTTTTTACAGAGACGTGCAACAAATTTGATTTTTTAAAATTTGATTAACAAACCCAGATTTTTTTTTTACTCATCTCAAAGGACAAGCTACTTAATCTCCTAAATCATCATGCATGTATACAAGCTTGGTGTCCTTGCTGTCTTCAACTCTTAGATTTGTAAGTACTTGCACACAAACAAGTGTGTATGTGGGCACATATCCTTTGGAACAGACATATTTTCTGATACTGTACTGTGTTCATTTTTTCAATCCACTCCTGTGGGACGAGTATCACTGTCAGTGCTGCCTTTTGGCTGTGGTAAGCCACGGATGAGTGCCAAAATGATCTGGCAAGGGGACAGACAACCGGCAGACTCCCTCCACAGTATACCCAGGCCTCCAAGGGGTTCACCACGGAAACGTTCTCTTCTAAGCAGCCCTCTCTATATCCCAGCAGCCAAAACAGGGAGGTCAGTTTGGTTTTTAAGCTTGGTGAACATGTTGTTTATGTGTTCCTGTAGCATCCATGTTGGATTGTTGCATTCCATCTCCCTGATTGTTGTTGTGTCAGACAAGGCTATTGTTAGCATGTAGATTCTGTTTGTACCTCCATTTCATATCATTGTCCTTGACTATTTCATTAAGCACTTTACATTAGATCAGAAATAAATTAGCTCCCTGTCAAGAAAAAATGTTTGAATGTGTAGCATTCGTCCTTTCACAGTAAGACGGCTCTTCACAGTGATTCGTTTTTGTTGTAAAAGAGGGKTTTTGAATAACATGACATTGTCAGGGGAAAAAGCCTCTTCTGGATGACACAGTTGTCAGTTTGACTGCCATAAAAACGAAGGACTAACTGAAGTGGAGAGTGGTGGTTGACGTAGCAAG
Organism: Salvelinus sp. IW2-2015; assembly: GCF_002910315.2. Lineage (NCBI taxonomy): Eukaryota > Metazoa > Chordata > Actinopteri > Salmoniformes > Salmonidae > Salvelinus > Salvelinus sp. IW2-2015. The sequence continues at coordinate 2,899,162 of NC_036853.1, forward strand.
CAGTTGCACTGTCACTCGGTACGTACACACAGCCAAGACACGTTTATCTTGTCAAAGCCGGCGTTGTCGCTCATCACGAATTTGAGGTACTTAGTAGGTCTCAGCCTTATCACTAAAATATGTTTGGGTGGATTAGTGTCTGTTTGATAAGGTACATGGCTGAGGCAAATTTTTCCTTCCAAACAACATGGTTCTTGATTTCTACTTAAGAACAAAACCAGCTTTTTTCCCGAAGAAGCGTCAAAAACTGACTGTTAGCCATATTTAATAAGGAATCATTTTTGTGTTCTGTTTCCAAAGTAATTCTTAAGTACATAAAATGTACAATAGGGACATATTAAGGGTTTGGGTAAGCATCTCTTTTCACCCATGCCATGAGACAAATAATACATGTTGAACATCTTACATGTTTGGAATAAGACGCCCCAAGCAAGATAAACCCTGAAGTATAAAACCTGTCCTTGGCAAGCACATAAGTTCTTACCCAAGGTTATGTAGAGCCACATTTTGTTTTTAAGTGCATATCCAAGGTCAGAGTTTGCTCACCAAATTTTGTTAAAATGCTCTGCATATGAAATGCTTATGCAGTACTGCACTTTGATATCTTACTGCTTTGCACTGTGATTTTCCTATCCAGAGTTATTTTTGCTACCCTATGTCGGAGCACCTTTGATCAAGTATTTTCTGAGGGTAGAAGTCAAGGATTGAGATCAGAGATGGGGAAAAGGAATCGAACCCTGAGAGGAAAGAAAAGACAGGGAAAGTCACACTGGGGGAGGAAGTACTAAGACAGGGAAGGTCACAGGGAGAGGTAGTACTAAGACAGGGAAAGTCACMGGGAGAGGTAGTACAGGGAAGGTCAGAAAGGGGGAGATAGTATTAAGACAGGGAAAGTCACACAGGGGGAGATAGTATTAAGACAGGGAAAGTCACACAGGGGGAGATAGTATTAAGACAAGGAAGATCACACAGGGGGAGATAGTATTAAATAACACAGGGGAGTAGTATTAAGACAGGGAAAGTCACACAGGGGAGGTAATACTAAGACAGGGAAAGTCACACAAGGGGGATAGTACTAAGATAGTACTAAGACATGAGTTCACTGGAAGGTCACACAGGGGGAGATGTGTGTGGGAAAAAAATTTGGAGAGAGAGAGGAAAGAGGGAAAGAGAGAGGATGTGTGTGAGTATATTTACCATACAGCTGATCCACAGCACCATTTCTGAGGCTGAATGAATGGATGAAGGGGAGAGATTAAAGCCTAGGCGTTGGGAAGTCTGCATTCAGTCACTGCAGTGACCGCGGGTGCCCTCTCGCATGCTGATGAACTCCTATGAATGGGCCCATGGACTCTCCCTACTCCAATATCTAGCAGGCCCCAACAATTATGGCCTATATGCAGGAAAGGACGACAGACAAATGGCAGTTTCTCTCCAGAGAGACCAGAAGGGTATACTATGTATCTGGTTTAAGGAGTTAGCGAGGTAACTTTGGTCAACTCTGAGTTCAAGTCGGGATAACCGGTATCACACAAGTGGCTCATCTTTTAGTCAGATTAATTTCTATGACAACGAATGCTTCAGAACTATCCTGCTCCGGGGMAGGMTAACTCAGAATTGACACAATTCATCCAAAATGGAGTGTCTGAGCCGCAAGTTGAGGACCAATTAAATCAGATTCCCTTCCTCTTGCAAATGTGAATATACAGTTGAAGTCGGAAGTTTACATGCACCTCAGCCAAATACATTTAAACTTAGTTTTTCACAATTTCTGACATTTAATCCTAGTACAAATTCCCTGTTTTAGGTCAGTTAGGATCACCACTTTATTTTTAGAATGTGAAATGTCAGAATAATAGTAGAGAGAATGATTTATTTCAGCTTTTATTTATTTCATCACATTCCAGTGGGTCAGAAGTTTACATACACTCAATTAGTATTTGCTAGCATTGCCTTTAAATTGTTTAACTTGGGTCAAACGTTTGGGGTAGCCTTCCAGAAGCTTCACACAATAAGTTGGGTGAATTTTGGCCCATTTCTCTTGACAGAGCTGGTGTAACAGAGTCAGGTTTGTAGGCCCCCTTGCTCGCACACGCTTTTTCAGTTCTGCCCACAAATTTTCTACGGGATTGAGGTCAGGGCTTTGTGATGGCCACTCCAATACTTTGACTTTGTTGTCCTTAAGCCATTTTGCCACAACTTTGGAAGTATGCTTGGGGTCATTGTCCATTTGGAAGACCCATTTGCGACCAAGCTTTAACTTCCTGACTGATGTCTTGAGATGTTGGTTCAATATATCCACATAATTTTCCTTCCTCATGCCATCTATTTTGTRAAGTGCACCAGTCCCTCCTGCAGCARAGCACCCCCACAACATGATGTCGCCACCCCTGTGCTTCACGGTTGGGATGGTGTTCTTCGGCTTGCAAGCCTCCCCCTTTTTCCTCCAAACATAACGATGGTCATTATGGCCAAACAGTTCTATTTTTGTTTCATCAGACGAGTGGACATTTCTCCAAAAATGTCGATCTTTGTCACTATGTGCGGTTGCAAACCATAGTCTGGCTTTTTTWATGCCGGTTTTGGAGCAGTGGCTTCTTTCTTGCTGAGCGGCCTTTCAGGTTATGTCGATATAGGACTCGTTTTACTGTGGATATAGATACTTTTGTACCTGTTTCCTCCAGCATCTTCACAAGGTCCTTTGTAGTTGTTCTGGGATTGATTTTCACTTTTCCTAAGTGTATGTAAACTTCCGACTTCAACTGTATATATATTTTTTAAAGACATTAAAATGCATATCACATTACTTATTTTGTAATTACAAGGAACATTTGAAAGTYCACGTAGAGTAAAACGTTTGTATAACGTTATAAAAAATATTTTATCCATAGGAGTGGGGAAAAAGGTGCTGTGTTCATTGATAAGCACAGTAAAGCACATCAAAGACGGCATTAACAATACGTAGTAAGAGAAAGACGGCACTTCTAAAAGCCTAGTTCACATCATATCCTGCTGAATTTGCAAGATATCTTTAATTTCATGCTGATTTTGGCAAACATGTTAATGTGGCACTGGCTCCCTCATGGATTGATGTTTCAGCATTGTCTCAATGACGAGTTGGGAATTGGACTGGCCGTGTGTGACATGCACGATCAGTTATTAGCCTGTCAGAGTTGGCGGCAGACGAACGAGCAATATCCACCATCGTAGTACRGATGAAACCTGAGCTGGAATGTGAAACTAACTGAAACTAGCTAATTAAAAAAAGCCTGGGTACATCTAGCTACATGTAGTATATCGTATACCCCTCAGGGTTCCCCAGCGTCCAAATAAAGTGGTTGAAAAAAAGCCAACAACATTTCTGGTTTCTCATGGAAGGGGATGGGGAAGTATGTAACGTGGGGGAAAAAATGTCGTATTTAGACCCTGTGGAGTATAAGCGGATCTCGCAGGGGTTTGGAATACATTCCATTAAAACACAGCACCATGCGTAAACGTGAGGGTTCACTTATTGTTCTTCATCTTCCCTCTTTAATGGTTTTTCTAGCTGTTTCTTGACAAGGAAACATAGTACAAGGCCAAACCAGAAAATAATTACTGCACATACTATGGAATAATAGCAGATTTTCCTGTGACAAAAGAGAAATATCTAAGGTCATGCAGTACAACAAGCCACCTTGGTTCTAATGGAAAATGTACTTGATATTTAATTAAAATTAGGTTCGCTACACACTCACCTACACAATTTCTGAACAATGGTAGCGTACCAAGACTTACATACATGGGCATTTAGAAATGTTTTATGTCAAAAGGCTGCAAAGTCATTAACGAAGTAACATTGGAAGACAGTGAACATTGAAATAACTTTGAGAGTTATTTGGATGAGGTGAAAGGGAGAAGAGAAAGAATCAAATCATCTCTTGAAAATCTTCCAATAATCACTGAAGTTCTCAAGCAACTCATCTGCCCGAAATAGATTGGATTGAAAGTTTCAGTTTTCTGATGAGAACAGTTGCAGCAAGGCTCATCCAGAGAAAGGTTTTCTTTGGCAGTTCTGACAGAGGTGTAATATTTCTTTGCCTTTGTAAATGTATCCTGAATTATGACGGGTTGAATTATGACAAGTAATAAACTCTGCCTCGGATTCAGCAGAATGGTTGATGGTCAGTGCTATCCGGATCCTTGGGACGTCCCTACCCTAACCTTAACTCATACCTTTACCTTAACCTTAACCCTTACCTAACCTTAACCCTTACCTTAATCATTTTACATTTCAACTTCAATTGGTAAGGACGTAGCACGGATTCCGGATAGCTCGGATTAATGGTTGATGAGGTAAACAAAGACGGGGGAAGTATTTTGGATGAACACCAACAGGAAGTTTATCTGTTCAGTTTTGGGATTCATATGATTGATGTATGGTATGTACCACATGTTACTGAAATTATGCATCATTGTGGACATAGGCAGTAGTGAATGCAGCATTATTTAACATTGAACATGTGACTGGCTTTGACCTACAGTATGCCATGACAAAATAAATGTTGTTTGTGTTTAACATTGTTTGTTGAGGTGAGCACTCCCACATCCATTCGAGCTCAGCAGACGCAGGACAGAAAATAGACGGCAACAATGGAAAGCAGAGATTTCACACCTGGAAAAAAGCTCTATTAGATTGAATCATGGAATGATTCAAATTACATACATACCTTTTCCCTGTAGCATAATCACAGTGTGCCGTATCTTATTTTCAATAGCCACCTTTGAAAATGTTCTACCTCTGGATAGCAAGCATGTGATATGTGGTGATTTGATCATTCACAAATAAATGTAAGATCTAAGCTGCCCATGATGCGATAGGGAACTCCAGAAGGTTTTCTATTCATATAAATGTGAAGAAGATAATGGCCTCTTGTTGTTTATGATTTAGCAGATGAATAAGGTAGGATTAAAATGGGAGCAGTATTTTACTCAACTCTTCCTCACAAAGAATGTCACAGACCTAACAAGAGAGAGCTTACAAAAGTATGTTTGCTTTACCTCAACTTGAACAGCGAAAGGACAAACCAACCCCTTTTTTTGATAGGTGTACTGTGATGCTAAAGGAAAGAATATGCTGGGAAAAATGTTTGATTTCATTGCTCAAGGTTGTTTCTTGGCATGCTTGAAAAGGAGAAGCATGCAGAATAAAGATGCCATGTCCATTTTGGAGTTTTCATTTGCAGTCAGCAAATCAATCCAAATGAGAATGATATCTGAGCAAAGGAGGGAATGTACAGAAATCCCAGAAAGCGCTGGAGTGAGATGTCAATAATCACATCGATGATGTAGTTATACAGTAGACTGCTAATCCGTCTCCATCTTTCAGCTTTTGATGGAGTGTTTATTTACCCCATCTGCACATACATCTTCATCTAGCCATCATTAATGTGACAGGCCTATTTTATGGCAGCATAATGTATATTTACGGCAGACTTGGACCTTYGCTTTCTCTCCTTAAAGATACAACAGGCAGGGCCAATTCTAACGTGGTCAGTGCTATTCGGGATCCTTGGGACGTCCATACCCTAAACACTAACCTTAACTCTTACCTTTTTTATATTTTTATATTTCAACTTCAATGGGGGCTGGGACATCCCAAGGATGCCGGATAGCACAGACCATTCTAATGAGTTAACGTTCATGCTTTGCTTGTCAACTAGACAGTTTTTTTTGTATATATCTTAATCTCACTTCTATCTACGAACAAAATATACTGTCCTGCAACCCACCTCACCCTTTGTGGTACTGATCTGCTATTTTGATTCCTTATAACTGGAACTTCCATCAGAAGCTAGCCAGCTAACTAGCTACTAGTCTTTGTTAGCCACGGCTAGCTGTCCTCGCCTTTTTCCCCCGGATTCATCCAGCCTTAGCTCGGACAATCACCTGCCAGTCTGCACAGCGCAACCCACAGAGCATATCGGACTGCTTCTCTCTACGATATCACTGGATTTCTGCAACCYGCCTCACCCAATGAGGTGCGGATCTGTTATTTTTATTCCTTATAACTGGAACTTCCATCAGGGGCTAGCCAGCTAACTAGCTACTAGTCTGTTAGCCACGGCTAGCTGTCCTCACCTTTTTCCCCCGGAATCAGCCAGCCTTAGCTCGGACAATCACCTGCAAGTCTGCAAAGCGTGATATCAACCCAGAGCATATCGGACTGTGTCTCTCTACCATATCACCGGATTCCTGCCACTCTGGATCATTACGCTGGAGCATTACTCCTAGCTAGCTAGCTAGCTGCAAACTAATGGCTACTGTTAGCTAACGCCTCTGTCCCGAAGCAAGCACCAGCTAGCYTCGAGCGAGGCCCATATACCAACTAATTCTAGGGCTACAATTACCTCCTTTGCCAATTGGCCTGGACCCTTTATCGTCGACACGGAGCCCCGCCGATCCATCACAACTGGACTGCCGACGTGAACGCCCGATGTGGTCTCAACAGGCTATTCTGTTACTGGGCTAGCAGAATCATCTACTAGCCCAGGCCCGTTAGCTTTTTCTGAATGCTGTGTCCCCTGCTCGCCCAGTGTATTAGTGAATACCGTACAGCACCCTGTCTCACCTATTGCTACTCTTTTGACCCTATGATCACTCGGCTACACAGCTGATGCCCCCTGCACTGTTTCAATAACACGGTACATAATTTTGTTTACCTGTCGGCCCCAGCCTCGAACCCAGGTCCTGTATGTATCTAACTGACCCACTCTGCCCTTTCTTAGCCATTTACCCATTGTTGTCTTAGCTCTCCTGATCAACACCTGTGATTGCTTTATGCCTCTCTATAATGTCAATATGCCTTGTCTACTGCTGTCTTGGCTAGTTTTTATTGCTTTATTTCACTGTAGAGCCCTCAGTCCTGCTCAAATTGCCTTAGATAGCTCTTTCGTCCAACCACACACACATGCGGAGACCTCACCTCTGTTAATTGATAACTCCAGAGACGAAACGTCTCTCATCATCACGCAACACATTCTTACCATACCCTTGTCTGTACATTATGCCTTGAATCTATTCTACCACAAGCAGAAATCTGCTCCTTTTATTCTCTGTCCCMAAGGCAATAGACGACCAGGTCTTATAGCCTTTAGCTGTACCCTTATCCTACTCCTCCTCTGTTCCTCTGGTGATGTAGAGGTTAACCCAGGCCCTGTAGCCCAGAGTTCCACTCCTATTCCCCAGGTGCTATCGTTTGTTGACTTCTGTAACCGTAAAAGCCTTGGTTTCATGCATGTTAACATGAGAAGCCTCCTCCCTAAGTGTTTTTTTCCACTGCTTTAGCACACTCTGCCAACCCTGATGTCCTAGCCGTGTCTGAATCCTGGCTTAGGAAGGCCACCAAAGATTCTGAAATGTTCATCCCCAACTATACCATTTTCCGCCAAGATAGAACTGCCAAAGGGGGTGGAGTTGCAATCTACTGCAGAGATAGCCTGCAGAGTTCTGTCATGCTATCCAGGTCTGTGCCCAAACAGTTCGAGTTTCTACTTTTAAAAATCCACCTTTCCAGAAATAAGTCTCTCACTGTTGCCGCTTTTTACAGAACCCCCTAAGCCCCCAGCTGCGCCCTGGACACCATATGTGAATTAATTGCCCCCCATTTATCTTCAGAGTTTGTACTTTTAGGTGACGTAAACTGGAATATGCTTAACACCCCGGCCGTCCCACAATCTAAGCTAGATGCCCTCAATCTCACCCAAATTATCATGGAACCTACCAGGTACAACCCCAAATCCGTAAACTCAGGCACCCTCATAGATATCATCCTGACCAACCTGTCCTCTAAATACACCTCTGCTGTCTTCAACCAGGATCTCAGCGATCACTGCCTCAATGTCTGCGTCCGTAATGGGTCCGTGGTCAAACAACCACCCCTCATCACAGTCAAAAGCTCCCTAAAWCACTTCAGCGAGCAGGCCTTTCTAATCGACCTGGCCCAGGTATCCTAGAAAGATATTGACCTCATTCCGTCAGTAGAAGATGCCTGGTTATTCTTTAAAAGTGCTTTCCTCAACATCTTAAATAAGCATGCCCCATTCAAAAAAWGTTGAACCAGGAACAGATATARCCCTTGGTTCACTCTAGACCTGACTGCCATTGACCAGCACAAAAACATCCTGTGGCGTATTGCATTAGCATTGAATAACCCCAGTGATATGCAACTTTTCAGGGAAGTTAGGAACCAATATACACAGGCAGTTAGGAAAGCAAAGGCTAGCTTTTTCAAACAGAAATTTGCATCCTGTATCACAAACTCCAAAAAGAATTGGGACACTGTAAAGTCCATTGAGAATAAGAGCACTTCCTGCCAGCTGCCCTCTGCACTGAGGCTAGGAAACACTGTCACCACCGATAAATCTATGATTATCAAGAATTTCAATAAGCATTTTTCTACGACTGGCCTTGCTTTTCACCTGGCATCCCCTACCCCGGTCAACAGCTCTGCCTGGTCAACAGCTCTGCACCCCCCACAGCAACTTGCCCAAGCCTCCCCCATTTCTCCTTCACCCAAATCCAGATAGCTGATATTCTGAAAGAGCTGCAAAATCTGGACCCCTACAAATCAGCTGGGCTAGACAATCTGGACCCTCTATTTCTAAAATCATCCGCCGATATTGTTGCAACCACTATTACCAGCCTGTTCAACCTCTCTTTCATATCGTCTGAGATCCCCAAAGATTGGAAAGCTGCCACGGTCATCCCCCTCTTCAAAGCGGGAGACACTCTAGACCCAAACTGTTACAGACCTATATCTATCCTACCCTGCCTTTCTAAGGTCTTCGAAAGCCAAGTTAACAAACAGATCACCGACCATTTCGAATCCCACTGTACCTTCTCCGCTATGCAATCTGGTTTTTGAGCTGGTCATGGGTGCACCTCAGCCACGCTCAAGGTCCTGAACGATATCATAATCGCCATCGACAAAAGGCAATACTGTGCAGCCATATTCAGCGACCTGGCCAAGGCTTTCGACTCTGTCAATCACCACATTCTTATCGGCAGACTCAACCGCCTTGGTGTCTTAAATGACTGCCTCGCCTGGTTCACCGACTACATCTCAGACAGAGTTCAGTGTGTAAAATCGGAGGGCCTGTTGTCTGGACCTCTGACAGTCTCTATGGGGGTGCCACAGGGTTCAATTCTCAGGCCGACTCTTTTCTCTGTATACATCAATGATGTCGCTCTTGTTGCTGGTGATTCTCTGATCCACCTCTACGCAGATGACACCATTCTGTATACTTCTGGCCCTTATTTGGACACTGTGTTGACTAACCTCCAGACGAGTTTCAATGCCATACAACACTCCTTCCGTGGCCTCCAACAGCTCTTAAATGCAAGTAAAACTAAATGCATGCTCTTCAACCGATCGCTGCCCACACCTTCCCGCCCACCTAGCATCACTACTCTGGACGGTTCTGACTTAGAATATGTGGACAACTACGAATACCTAGGTGTCTGGTTAGACTGTAAACTCTCCTTCCAGACTCATATTAAGCATCTCCAATCCAAAATGAAATCTAGAATCGGCTTCCTATTTCGCAACAAAGCATCCTTCACTCATGCTGCCAAACATACCCTCGTAAAGCTGACTATCCTACCGATCCTTGACTTCGGCGATGTCATTTACAAAATAGCCTCCAACACTCTACTCAACAAATTGGATGCAGTCTATCACAGTGCCATCCGTTTCGTCACCAAAGCCCTGTATACTACCCACCACTGCGGCTGGCCCTCGCTTCATATTCGTCACCAAACCCACTGGCTCCAGGTCATCTATAAGTCCTTGCTAGGTAAAGCCCCGCCTTATCTCAGCTCAATGGTCACCATAGCAGCACCCACCTATAGCACGCGCTCCAGCAGGTATTTTTCACTGGTCACCCCGAAGCCAATTTCTCCTTTGACCKCCTTTCCTTCCAGTTCTTTGCTGCCAATGACTGGAATGAATTGCAAAAATCACTGAAGCTGGAGACTCATATCTCCCTCACTAGCTTTAAGCATCAGCTATCAGAGCAGCTTACAGATCATTGCACCTGTACATAGCCCATCTGTAAATAGCCCATCCAACTACCTCATCCCCATATTGTTATTTATTTTATTTATATATGTATGTATTTTCTCCTTTTCACCCCAGTATCTCTACTTGCACATTCATCTTCTGCACATCTATCACTCCAGGGTTTTTTTGCAAAATTGCTACGGCCGATTTATTGCCTTACTTCCCTAATCTTCCCTACTTCCCTAATATTACTTCATTTGCACACACTGTGTATAGACTTTTCTATTGTGTTATTGACGGTATGTTTGTTTATTCCATGTGTAACTGTGTGTTGTTGTTTGTGTCACACTGCTTTGCTTTATCTTGGCCAGGTCGCAGTTGTAAATGAGAACTTGTTCTCAACTGGCTTACCTGGTGAAATAAAATGAATAAAAAAAAATATTTGGAAAATGGGGTACATGTGGAGCACGTGTTATTGTTCCTCATGTCCAACAGTATGTAGCAACGTGGGATTGGATTGTAACCTTCCCTGTTTCCCCGGGCCTGTGGATATAGCTCAAATGGCCCAATGGTTATGCATTGACAGTGCACTGTTGTGTATACAGTAAAACATATGACAGTGATTTCTTCAATGCTGTAGTTACTGTACTGACGGAGTCTTGGTCTAAATGCCAGTGAATCTGCATGTTCAGTTATTTTAATCTAAATGTAATGCAGCTACAAAGTAACTGATCTACAATGAATGTGGCACAAATCAAGTGTAATGTTTCAGAACTGTCGTGCCTTGTCAAAGCGTGTGACCTGCATTACTAGCGAAATAATTGTATGGAGGGCAGGAGGTCCAATTCCAAAGTATTAATATCCCAGTATTTATCCTGACTGTAATATTACTCTCAAACATTTTAGTAAATGCACTTATCTAGAGCAATTTACAGGCGCAATTAGGGTTAAGTGCCTTGCTTAAGGACACATTGACAGATTTTTCCCCTAGTGAGCTCTGGGATTCAAACCAGYGACCTTCCAGTTACTGGCGCGACATTCTTAACCGCTAGGCTACCTGCGCCGGTTATACCAGAGAACAGATGTGTTGTGCTTCTCTCCATCTCCATTTTAACTGGGAACCCTCTGAGAGGCTGGAACATTTCTCTCTGAATCACTATCCGACAGCCCACCATTACTCTGGATGTGTCCCTGCAGTAAACTTAATTAACTCCCCAGAACCTCTACACTGTGACTTGGGGCCAGATTAAATCACCACACCACGCTGCTTGCAAATTACAACCGCTGACTCTGAGAGCCCACTGAATCCCTATGGAGAAGACCCCAGGGCCAGTCCAATCACACAGGTTAATCTCCAATCAGGAGCTAGGTCAAAAGGTCCCAGAACTTAGATACATCAACAACTCTGGTGTCCAACCAAACCACTGTCCCACCTCATCCATGCACTGAGGAAGGGAAATGAACACTGAAATATGACTGGGAGGTATAAGTGGATTTCTAAGGAAACCTCTAGAGACCATTTTATCACGTGTCATGGTGTCAGAGCACAAGAGGTTGGTGGCACCTTAATTGGGAAGGACGGGCTCCTGGTAATGGCTGGAGCGGAATATGTGGAATGGTATCAAACACATGTTTTGATGCCATTCCATTGACTCCGTTCCATCATTATTATGAGCCGTCCTCCACAAAACAGTCTCCACTGTGTCAGAGATGATGTTAGCCTATAGGATGTGAGGGGAATGGCCATGAGGAAGGACACTGGTCCTTTGTGATTGGTTATGATTGGTGGTGAATGATTGATTGGTCAATGTTCTAGTTTCGCTAAATGTATCAATTTAATGGGACCTTTCACCTCAATGTGTCTAAGCACTGGAAGTACAGTATCTCCCTCCATATGATCATTCTGCCATGTGGAATAGCCTTCACTTCCACCTATCTGTCTGACATAATTTCCTCTTCCTATCTTCAGGTCAGTTGGCAGCAGGTACGTGTGAGATTGTCACTCTGGACCGGGACAGCAGTCAGCCGCGGCGGACCATAGCACGACAGACGGCGAGGTGTGCCTGCAAGAAGGGACAGATTGCCGGCACCACGAGAGCCAGACCGGCTTGTGTAGACGGTAAGAGCCAAGATCTACCTCCATCCTTCACTTTCAGAGAGAGCCCCCCCAAGCATAGGGATTGAGAGGGGCTTAGAAAGCTCCCCTCGAGGGCCTCTTTGGGCCACCACCCCCTATGTATCCCCAGGACCATTTCTGATGTTGTGGATTACTCTGTTATCTCTGTTGAGGTGGTTTAGGCATCTCGTATGGGAATGGAATGTTGCATTGCATTTCATCACCTGCTGTTCTTGACCTGGTTGCCATCTGGGGAGGATTGGAAAGCAGCTCCTGGCTGTACAGAGAATTGTCTCTCCATGTGGGGATTCCATTGAGCTTATATTACTTTGGACGTTCTATCAAGTTAAAATACCTTCTCTCCATTTGTGCGATACTTACAAAGATGATTTGACAAAAGCCCTCAAAAAGTTCTTAACTTATAAAGGCAGAAATTGGCATTTTGCACTAGTTGTGACAGAAATGTGTACCCTTTCTATAATGTTGCCTAGCACCAAAGTGACTATTTTAGGCACCCTCAACTTTGTTTTGGCATTTTGAGAATGCTGCTGATCGCTGTGACCTGTTTTTCCAGCTTTACTGTTGACAACTTGCCTTTGACACTCTTCCTGTAGCTGTTGTTGCTATGATACCTCTCTACCTAAGTGAAACGCATAACACAACATCCTAATGACAAGTTTAACACCTGAGGTGTCTGGTGGTTGTCGTTGCTCTTAAAAATATGTCGGTATACAACTTCAGTGACCTTTACTTACCTAGAGCATGCCGTATCTTTGCAGGCTTGGTATTTATGTCAGGTCGCATCTTAGCTCGGCCACTCATTTTCTTTTGTTGTTTGTTCCAGAAATAAACATTGGGGAACGAACCATAGAGCAGGGTTTACTCCATCAGTCTGAAAAAACGAATGAGATTTCAATCATTTTTAATCTTCCCCTCAATTCTCAAGGTCCCCAAGCTGCAGTACCACGTGCTCCAAATGATTTTGTCCTCTATCCCCATTCCTTTGTTCCACAGAGGTCACATTTCTAACAGGATAATCCATATATCCATCACATCTTAAGCCCTCTGCTACAGCCAAACTGCAAGGATGTGGGCAAAAATATCTCAAAAGTCAACTAAATCAGTAATCCTCCATGCGGTGTTGTCTTTGGCTCATAAGGAGTTGGATTATATTTACAAAGGCACAATAGGAGTTTAGATTGCCTCTGCTTTTGTGGAAATGTTACCATGTAATGATTTCACCTGTGACTTTGATCTCTTTCAAAGACCCTCAAGGCCTTTTTCTAATCACACAGGGAACAGCTGCCATTTGCCGTCGCAAATGACTCTCAAAGAAATATTGTGTGAAACATTCCTTCAGCGTATTAGTTCATAGGAAATAGAGACTTCAACAGAATCAACAAAAAGCAGGAGTTTGTAGCCATTGTTGTTTATATAGACTTCACTTCTTTGCTATTTCATGCTATCCGGTCCCCTTTCAACATCTCCCTGAAGTGACAGGGTGCCTGGTATTGATTTCAGTTAAAGAGAGAGTGAGAGATGAAAAGGTGCTGTTGTCAGGGTTGAGGTACTGTTGCCACCAGGTAGATTAGTGGCGTTGTTGAAGTCTGCTCTGGATGTAATGATATCACTCCAGTAGACCAGGGGGATGACTTACGGGGCACGGTACAGTTCATCTTAACTGGAGACCCATTACTCTTTCCGATTGTGATTAKAAAATAAGTTACACCTGAGACCTTTAAATGTGGACAAAAGGTCACTGTAGGGGCAGATTTGTGTGCTGTGGCTTTGCTGTTGACTCGTTTCAATTGATCGCCGGTGTCTTCGAGAAAACAAAGGAGGTACCTTAGATGTAGTTTCTCAATTTAAGATTATATTCTTTACTGCCTTTCAAAAGGCCTAGAGGCCAAAAAAACATCCACCTAAAAAGTTGCCTTCTTTTCAACATGTTTCAATGGTGATTTTCTGCTAGTGATGTAGAGCATCATACGAGAGATACTGTATAATGACGAGATGGTCTTGTCTCTTCCCTAACAATGGGAGTCGTTGTCCCAAAGGCGGGAAGGCAGGCGAACTGCTTATCGGTCTGCTTATCAGTCTGCTTATCACTGTATTCACGCATGGACAGATTTTGACGTGAGTGGGCCCTCTCGCTTCGCCTCTTCCTCTCAGATCATACTGAAAGCATCAAGAATCATCAACCTGTTCGAGGGCAGTCGCTGAAGGGAAGATTTAGACTGACTGTAATTGTGACCCCAGACAGTACATGGAGAACAGTGTTTTCCAGTGACTTCTGTTGCATTGCAGTATCATTTTAAATTGGATACAAGCCATTCTGAGTAGTCAGAGTTTGCTGCGTTTCATGATCATTTTATGTTCTACCTACAGTACATAATTGTGATCCCTTTTGATCCATGTCATGTTATGAACATGATGGACATTAAAAGTTACATTTAGAAGAAGAGTATTGCAACTGACCTAAAAGCTCAGCTGGAAAGATGAGAGGTTCAAAATATGACTGCAAAGTTTCTCTACAGTCTCTCAAACAATTGTAACTCAGGAGGGAATTATATTTTTGTAAAGCAAGAAAGAGAATAAAAAATAAAAAAAGAGCATTGTTGACATGACAGGTAGAGTAATATGAGGAAAGAAGTCTAATTTGCCTGTAAGGCTACAACTTGACATGTGACATGAACATTAGCATAACAATGACAAAGTTTAGGAACGTTAGCTTTGATTCTGAGACAGAGCTGAGCCACCTATTCAAAAAGTGTTTTAAAAACTATTTGCCCTCTTTTAACACCTCTTTTGACACAGATTTAGGAAAATGATGACAGGAAACCTGTAATATCAAATTCAATTATTTGGTCACTTGTCTCCAAACAAGTACAATTCAAATCAGATAACCTTTCATATGAATTTGTCTAAATATTACAATCTCAAATGTCGGGGGCATTATGTGGACCACATTATGTACAGATACAAACCCTGCGGGCCAATTGCAACCATCCATGGCCCCCCAGATTATCGCTATCTGATCTGTTGTTAAACCATCAATCACCAGCACAGCTGATCTCAATTGCATCCGTTATAGGCCATCAATTTACCTCTCCCTAAAGCGGATGTCGGGGTTTACTCTTAATCCTGATTGCTGCCAACATTTTCATGACTATTTCGCACTCTGGTGGGTATTATCATTGGAACAATTTAATCCTTTTAATTGAGCAGACTAATGACGACTTATCTATTTGGCAACCATTCTGTCGAATTTAAATAAAATATTACATTTCTTTGTTTTCCACGGCAAATCAACAATGGCAATGTAGCCATACCCTACCTATTTATAAATGGAAAAATGGTTTAGGATTACATTTTCGTTTCCAATTAATGTAATCCGTTAAAGGTCCAATGCAGCCATTTTTATCTCACTATCAAATCATTTGTGTAACAATTAAACTACTGTTATATGAATGTTTTCAATTAAAATTGTAAAATTTTTACAGAAATAGCTTCTTAGCAAATCGCAAAAATGTAGCTAGGACTGTCTGGGAGTGGTCTGAGTGAGGGGACTAATTGGATGAGCCTAATGGCAGGGATATGTAACCTGAAAACTAGCTGCTTTTGGCAGAGATATTTGAAACTCTCTTTGTTATCTATTAACTTATACCACCTGAGAATGTCGCCAGGCAGGCCAAAACTCCATCCCACCAAAACGCGCTGAAATTTCAGGTGGTCTTTTCAAACAGCACTTACACTAAAAAGCCATTATCATAATTTTCACAAAATTATTTGTTMTTTTTGTTACTTTTTTCTACATTGTAGAATTATAGTGCAGGCATCAAAACTATGAAATAACACATATGGAATCATGTAGTAACCAAAAAAGTGTTCAACAAATCAAAATATATTTTATATTCTTCAAATAGCCACCCTTTGCCCTGATGACAGCTTTGCACACTCTTGGCATTCTCTCAACCAGCTTCATGAGGTAGTTACCTGGATTGCATTTTAATTAACAGGTGTGCCTTGTTAAAAGTTAATTTGTGGAATTGATTTCCTTCTTAATGCGTTTGAGCCAATCAGTTGTGTTGTGACAAGGTAGGGGTGGTATACAGAAGATAGCCCTATTTGGTAAAAGACCAAGTCTATATTATGGAAAGAACAGCTCAAATAAGCAAAGAAAAATGACAGTCCATCATTACTTTAAGACATGAAGGCCAGTCAATACGGAAAATCTCAAGAACTTTGAAAGTTTCTTCAAGTGCAGTCGCAAAAACCATCAAGCGCTATGATGAAGCTGGCTCTCATGAGGACCACCACAGGAATGGAAGACCCAGAGTTACTTCTGCTGCAGAGGATAAGTTAATTAGAGTTACCAGCCTCAGAAATTGCAGCCCAAATAAATGCTTCACAGAGTTCAAGTAACAGAAACATCTCAACATCAACTGTTAAGAGGAGACTGTGTGAATCAAGCCTTCATGGTCAAATTACTGCAAAGAAACCACTACTAAAGGACACAAATAATAAGAAGAGACTTGCCTGGACCAAGAAACACGAGCAATGGACATTAGACCGGTGGAAATTTGTCCTTTGGTCTGGAGTCGAAATTTGAGATTTTTGGTTMCAACCGCCATGTCTTTGTGAGACGCGGTGTGGGTGAACGAATGATCTCCGCGTGTGTATTTCCCACCGTAAAGCATGGAGGAGGAGGTTGTTATGGTGTGGGGTTGGTTTTCTGGTGACACTGTGATTTATTTAGAATTCAAGTCACACTTAACCAGCATGGCTACCACAGCATTCTGCAGCGATTCGCCATCCCATCTGGTTTGCGCTTAGTGGGACTATCATTTGTTTTTCAACAGGAAAATGACCTAACACACCTCCAGGCTGAGTAGGGCTATTTTACCAAGAAGAAGAGTGATGGAGTGCTGCATCAGATGACCTGGCCTCCACAATCACCCGACCTCAACCAAATTGAAATGGTTTGGGATGAGTCGGACCGAAGAGTGAAGGAAAAGCAGCTGACAAGTGCTCAGCATATGTGGGAACTCCTTCAAGACTGTTGTAAAAGCATTCCAGGGAGAAGCGGGTTCAGAGAATTCCAAGAGTGTGCAAAGCTGTCATCAAGGCAAAGGGTGGCTTTTTGAAAAATATCAAATATATTTTGATTTGTTTAACACTTTTTTGGTTACTACATGATTCCATATGTGTAATTTCATAAGTGTGATGTCTCACTATTATTCTACAATGTAGAAAATAGTCAAAATAAAGAAAAACCCTTAAATGAGAAGGTGTTATAAAACTTTTGACCGGTAGTGTGTGTGGGTGTATATATATACATATACAGTTGAAGTCGGAAGTTTACATACACCTTAGCCAAATACATTTAAACTCAGTTTTTCACAATTTTTACTCTGACCTAAGACAGAGTAAAAATTCTCTGTCTTAGGTCAGTTAGGATCAACACTTTATTTTAAGAATGTGAACTGTCAGAATAATAGTAGAGAGAATGATTGATTTATTTCAGCTTTTATTTCTTTCATCACATTCCCAGTGGGTCAGAAGTTTGCATACACTCAATTAGTATTTGGTAGCATTGCCTTTAAATTGTTTAACTTGAGTCAAACGTTTTGGGTAGCCTTCCACAAGCTTCCCACAATAAGTCAAGTTTGTCGGCCTCCTTGCTCGCACACACTTTTTCAGTTCTGCCCACAAATTTTCTAGGATTGAGGTCAGAGGTCAGGGCATTGTGATGGCCACTCCAATACCTTGAATTTGTTGTCCTTAAGCCATTTTGCCACAACTTTGGAAGTATGCTTGGGGTCATTGTCCATTTGGAAGACTCATTTGCGACCAAGCTTTTACTTCCTGACTGATGTCTTGAGATGTTACTTCAATATATCCACATAATTTTCCTTCCACATGATGCCATCTATTTTGTGAMGTGCACCAGCCCCTCCTGCAGCAAAGCACCCCCACAACAAGGTGCTTCACGGTTTGCATGGTGTTCTTCGGCTTGCAAGCGTTCCCGGTTTTCCTCCAAGCATAACAATGGTCATTATGGCTAAAAAGTTCTATTTTTGTTTAATCAGATCAGAGGACATTTCTCCAAAAAGTACGATCTTTGTCACCATGTGCAGTTGCAAACCGTAGTCTGGCTTTTTTATGGCGGTTTTGGAGCAGTGGCTTCTTCCTTGCTGAGCGGCCTTTCAGGTTATGTCGATGTAGGATTAGTTTTACTGTGGATATAGATACTTTTGTACCTGTTTCCTCCAGCATCTTCACAAGGTCCTTTGCTGTTCTGGGATTGATTTGCACTTTTCGCACCAAAGTACGTTCATCTCTAGGAGACAGAACGCATCTCCTTCCTGAGCGGTATGATGGCTGTGTGGTCCCATGGTATTTATACTTGCGTAGTATTGTTTGTACAGATGAACGTGGTACCTTCAGTCGTTTGGAAATTGCTCCCAAGGATGAACCAGACTTGTGGAGGTCTACAATTTTTATTCTGAGGTCTTGCCTGATTTGTTTTGATTTTCCCATGATGTCAAGCAAAGAGGCACTGAGTTTGAAGGTAGGCCTTGAAATACATCCACAGGTACACCTGTGTTGACTCAAATGATGTCAATTAGCCTATCAGAAGCTTCTAAAGCCATGACATCATTTTCTGGAATTTTCCAAGCTGTTCAAAGGCACAGTCAACTTAGTGTATGGGATCTTTTAATGTAGACTGTACTGTACTGACTCTGTTTTATAAATCTTTCATTGAGAGTATTTAAACTTTTTGTAATGTTTGTTGGTTTGGCAATGCCACTGTCAGCCAGAGAAATATGCTGAGAAGGATTATCACCACAGCAAGCAAGGTACTTGGAGTCAAACAGACAGGCCTGTATGAGATCTTTAAGGTCAGGGCCCTCCACAAGGCTCACAAAATAATTTTAGACCCAAGCCACCCCCTGTACCCGGACTCTGAACTACTCCCCTCTGGGCGCAGGTACAGGGCACACCTGAGCAGGAAAAACACAACTAGACAATAATTTGTGCCAGGTGTGATATCCCTCCTAAATAGCTCGGGCTAATGTTCCTATTGACTCAGTAAGGCCAGCAAGCTAGTCTTTAAAAAAGAAGCTTTATTGGTGTGTAACTGTTAGGAAAGTTGTATTGTCAATTTTGTTTTGTATTTAAACGCCACTTTAAACATCTACATGACTCTGCAACAAAATTTCCCCATGGGGACAATAAAGTAAGTAAGTAAGTAAGTAAGTAAACTTCTGACCCACTGGAATTGTGATAAGTGAAATATTCTGTCTGTAAACTATTGTTGGAAAAATTACTTGTGTCATGCACAAAGTAGATGTCCTAACCGATTTGCCAAAACTATAGTTTGTTAACAAGAAATTTGTGAAGTGGTTGAAAAGCGAGTTTTAATGACTCCAACCTAAGTGTATGTAAACTTCCAACTTCAACCGTATATATATATATATACAGTGGGGAGAACAAGTATTTGATACACTGCCGATTTTGCAGGTTTTCCTACTTACAAAGCATGTAGAGGTCTGTAATTTTTTATCATAGGTACACTTCAACTGTGGGAGACGGAATCTAAAACAAAAATCCAGAAAATCACATTGTATGATTTTTAAGTAATTAATTTGCATTTTATTGCATGACATAAGTATTTGATACATCAGAAAAGCAGAACTTAATATTTGGTACAGAAACCTTTGTTTGCAATTACAGAGATCATACGTTTCCTGTAGTTCTTGACCAGGTTTGCACACACTGCAGCAGGGATTTTGACCACTCCTCCATACAGACCTTCTCCAGATCCTTCAGGTTTCGGGGCAGTCGCTGGGCAATACGGACTTTCAGCTCCCTCCAAAGAATTTCTATTGGTTTCAGGTCTGGAGACTGGCTAGGCCACTCCAGGACCTTGAGATGCTTCTTACGGAGCCACTCCTTAGTTGCCCTGGCTGTGTGTTTTGGGTTGTTGTCATGCTGGAAGACCCAGCCACRACCCATCTTCAATGCTCTTACTGAGGGAAGGAGGTTGTTGGCCAAGATCTCGCGATACATGGCCCCATCCATCCTCCTCTCAATACAGTGCAGTTGTCCTGTCCCCTTTGCAGAAAAGCATCCCAAAAGAATGATGTTTCCACCTCCATGCTTCACGGTTGGGATGGTGTTCTTGGGGTTGTACTCATCCTTCTTCTTCCTCCAAACACGGCGAGTGGAGTTTAGACCAAAAAGCTCTATTTTTGTCTCATCAGACCACATGACCTTCTCCCATTCCTCCTCTGGATCATCCAGATGGTCATTGGCAAACTTCAGATGGGCCTGGACATGCGCTGGCTTGAGCAGGGGGACCTTGCGAGCGCTGCAGGATCTTAATCCATGACGGCGTAGTGTGTTACTAATGGTTTTCTTTGAGACTGTGGTCCCAGCTCTCTTCAGGTCATTGACCAGGTCCTGCCGTGTAGTTCTGGGCTGATCCCTCACCTTCCTCATKATCATTGATGCCCCATGAGGTGAGATCTTGCATGGAGCCCCAGACCGAGGGTGATTGACCGTGATCTTGAACTTCTTCCATTTTCGAATATTTGCRCCAACAGTTGTTGCCTTCTCACCAAGCTGCTTGCCTATTCCATCCCAGCCTTGTGCAGGTCTACAATTTTATCCCTGATGTCCTTACACAGCTCTCTGGTCTTGGCSATTGTGGAGAGGTTGGAGTCTGTTTGATTGAGTGTGTGGACAGGTRTCTTTTATACAGGTAACAAGTTCAAACAGGTGCAGTTAATACAGGTAATGAGTGGAGAACAGGAGRGCTTCTTAAAGAAAAACTAACAGGTCTATGAGAGCCAGAATTCTTACTGGTTGGTAGGTGATCAAATACTTATGTCATGCAATAAAATGCAAATTAATTACTTAAAAATCATACAATGTGATTTTCTGGATTTTTGTTTTAGATTGCGTCTCTCACAGTTGAAGTGTACCTATGATAAAAATTACAGACCTCTACATGCTTTGTAAGTAGGAAAACCTGCAAAATCGGCAGTGTATTAAATACTTGTTCTCCCCACTGTATACAACACAGAAAAATCTAATTTTTCACTGCACTGGACCTTTTAAGGATTTTACTCTTATTAAAATATGGCCATTTCTTAACAAGAGTGGAAAATGAAATATTCCTGAACTATAGGCTACACATTTTACATTTGAAACTATATACATTTGGATTGTGTTGTAATTTTTATCAAATCACATAACCGAGTGGCGCAGCAGTCTAAGGCACTGTCTCTCAGTGCTAGAGGTGTCACTACAGATACCCTGGTTCGAATCTAGGCTGTTTCACAACCGGACGTAATTGGGAGTCCCATAGGGTGGCCACAATATGCCCAGCCTCATCCGGGTTTGGCCGGTGTAGGCCGTCATTGTAAATAAGAATTTGTGTTTTTGGTCCATTGTTTATTAATAGAACAACGGGATAAAACTCAATATAAACCTTTACATTTCTTACAGGTATACAGTTATTAGGCCAGTAGGCCTACAGTGGCATAGTGTACTTTGCTGAAGAAACAATGTCTGAATTGGAATGCAATAGGGAGAGTCATTTCTTATTCTTTGGAAGTCGTTATCTTAAAGCTGGAATCATTAATGGTGAAACAGCCACATTGGTTTGCGATATTACAACAACAAAGATGTTACTGCAAACAACCAACACAGTTTTCCCCTCTGACATCTTCACATGCGCGCTAGAAGAGCACAATATGTACTGCAATGTTTTTAACATGCTGCACAACGCTCCTCAGCTCTGCTACAAAAACAATAACAATGGTGGTGGGGCGGTCAGTCCCTACTGTGGATTCCATCTTTGAACGGTTGTAGACATGTTATGACCATCATTTTTACCATTGAAGTCTATGGCCATATGGAATTGTGACTGGCTATGTGCGGCTTCCGAACAGATGCAAAGTACTTCATTTTATTATTATATTTAAATTGCCTATCACACATGTTGCTGCAATCCATATCACTTTCATTTACAATGTGGTAATTAATTAAAAGTTGGTCTTCAATAACTTGCATGTAGGTGTCATTGTCTGCAATTAAACATGTTAACTCAATTATTGTAATTGATTTAGGCTACATTTCCAGTCAAATCATTTTATTTCAATTGTAATATGTCATTTTTCCATTTATCTTTTTCCTATTTTGATTTCATTGTACTTCATTGGTGCGGGAGTAGTGAACGGCAGACAATGACCATTTCAACTGTCTAGTATGGAGCCGGCTGGACACCATAACAATGTCTAGTAGTTTATTCTTGTAATCTCCTGTTAGTAGCTACATCAATTTTTGGACATATAAATTAATGATATGTACGTACCCATTGATTCGTGAAGAATATAACTTAGAAATCCTCATGAGCTTAGTCAACTGTAAATATAGGCTTGTGTTACTACAATGTTTGTAAACAAAATAAAGGTTAACAAGTACTGCATAACCTCTAAACATGTTTAAAACTAGAATTTTGATATCATGGATGGTCAGTCCTTGCATCCATAGCTCCATCTATGAATTTGAGAGTGGTTACATTTCTCCAGCCCCATCCCTTTTTAGCAAAACAGTGGCGGTGAGTCTTTGTTATTGTTTCAACTCCTGATTACAGCTTTAAGCAATCCAGCGGTCACCTGCAGGAGCACATCAAGTTCTGCCTGATCGTTATAATACACTCTGCATGTTTAATGATAGCTACAGATATTATCCCTGTAAACATCTGCATCGAGAAGATCAGGAACTATTTGAACCATAGACAGAAGGACAGTTAAACAAGCATAGGTCAATTTGTAGCTTGCCTTCAAATGATTCTCACCAATGTGCTACATCAGTGTATTCATTCATATAAACCGGGTGGTTTGAGCCCTGAATGCTGATTGGCTGACAGCCGTGGTATATCAGTCCGTATACAATGGGTATGACAAAATGTTATGCCGAATACAACATGTGTAGGCCTTACAGTGAAATGTTTACTTACAGGCCCTTAACCAAACAAATAGATAAGTAACACATTTAAAATAAAAGTAACAACTAATTAAAAAGCAGCAGTAAAATAACAATAGCGAGGCTATATACAGGAGGTACCTGTACAGAGTCAATGTAAGTGGGCACCGGTTAGTCGAGGTAATTCAGGTAATATGTAAATCTAGGTAGAGTTAAAGTGACTATGCATAGACAATATACAGAGAGTAGAAGCAGCATAAAAGAGGGGTCTGGGTAGACCTTTGATTAGCTGTTCAGGAGATATGGCTTGGGGGTAGAAGCAGTTAAGAAGCCTTTTGGGCCTTGACTTTGCACTCCGGTACCGCTTGCAGTGCGATAGCAGAGAGAACAGTCTATGACTATGGTGACTGGAGTCTTTGACAATTTTTAGACCCTTCCTCTGTCATTGCCTGGTATAGAGGTCCTGGATGGCAGGAAGCTTGGCCCCAGTGATGTACTGGGCCATACGCACTACCCTCTATAGTGCTTTGCGGCCGAGTAGTTTCCATACCAGGCAGTGATGCAACCAGTCAGGATGCTCTCGATGGTGCAGCTGTAGAACCTTTTGAGAATCTGAGGACCCATGCCAAATCTTTTCAGTCTACTGAGAGGGAATAGGCTTTGTTGTGCCATCTTCATGACTGTCTTAGTGTGTTTGGACCATGATAGTTTGTTGGTGATGTGGACACCAAGGAAATTAAAGCTCTCAACCTGCTCCCCTACAGCCCCGTCGATGAGAATGGGGGGCGTGCCCGGTCCTCCTTTTCCTTTAGTCCACAATCATCTCCTTTGTCTTGATCACGTTGAGGGAGAGGTTGTTGGCCTGTCACCATACGGCCAGGTCTCTGACCTCCTCCCTATAGGCTGTCTCATTCTTGTCGGTGATCAGGCCTACCACTGTTGTTTCATTGGCAAACTTGATGATGGTGTTGGAGTTGTGCCTGGCCATGCAGTCGTGAGTGAACAGGGAGTACAGGAGCGGACTGAGCACGTACCCCTGAGATCCCGTGTTGAGGATCAGCAGATGTGTTGTTACCTACCCTAACCACCTTGTGGCAGCCCGTCAGGGAGTCCAGGATCCAGTTGCAGAGGSAGGTGTTTAGTCCCAGTACACGCCCTGGTAATCCGTCTGGTCCTGCTGCTTTGTGAATGTTGACCTGTTTAATGGTCTTACTCACATTGGCTATGGAGTGAGTGATCACACAGTCGTCCGGAACAGCTGATGCTCTCATGCATGTTTCAGTGTTACTTGCCTCGAAGCGAGCATAGAAGTAATTTAGCTCGTCTGGTGGGCTCGTGTCACTGGGAAGCTTGCGGCTGTGCATCCCTTTGTAGTCTGTAATAGTTTGAAAGCCCTGCCCCATTCGACGAGCGTCGGAGCCGGTGTAGTACGATTCAATCTTAGTCCTGTATTTACAATTTGTCTGTTTGATGGTTCATCAGAGGGTATAGCGGAAMTTCTTATAAGCTTCCGGGTTAGAGTCCTGCTCCTTGAAAGCATCAGCTCTACCCTTTAGCTCAGTGCGGATGTTGCCTGTAATCCATGGCTTCTGGTTGGGGTATGTACGTACGGTCACTGGGGATGACGTCATCGATGCACTTATTGATGAAGCCAGTGTCTGATGTGGTGTACTCAATGCCATCAGAAGAACCGTGGAACATATTCCAGTCTGTGCTAGCAAAACAGTCCTGTAGCTTAGCATCTGCTTCATCTGACCACTTTTTTTATTGACCCAGTCACTGGTGCTTCCTACTTTAGTTTTGGCTTGTAAGCAGGAATCAGGAGGATAGAATTATGGTCAGATTTGCCGAATGGAGGGTGAGGGAGAGCTTTGTACTCTGTGTGTGGAGTAAAGGTAGTCTAGAGTTTTTTTCCCCCTCTAGTTGCACATTTAACATGCTGGTAGAAATTAGGTAAAACGGATTTAAGTTTCCCTGCATTAAAGTCACCGGCCAGTTGGAGCGCCGCCTGGATGAGCGTAGTAAATCCTTCCCGTCCAACTCATTAAAGAGAAAGTATTCCTCCAGTATGGGTGAGTAATCGCTGTCCTGATATCTAGAAGCTATTTTCGGTCATAAGATACAGTGGTGGCAGAAACATTATGCACAAAATAAGGTACAAATAATGCGAAAAAACACACACAATAGCACAATTGGTTAGGAAATCGTAAAACGGCAGCCATCTCCTCCGGCGCCTTTATTACGTTGGTAACCAGTTGATAATAATAATAAGGCACCTCGGGGGGTTTGTGGTATATGGCCAATATACCACGGCTAAGGGCTGTATCGAGCACTCTGCGTTGCGTCGTGGTTAAGAACAGCCCTTTGCTGTGGTATATATTGGCCATATACCACACCACCTCGGACCTTATTGCCTCATTAAACGTTCTCTCCTGACGTTTTCAGACTACTTCACTCATTTACTCATCCTTTTGCTCCTCCCCTTCTATCCCCAGCTCCGTCGAATGTAGTTGTCCCTTTTTTCCTCAAGGGACATGCAAGCAACCTTCTTTCTGGAAGAACCTACCGTATTGATGAATAACGTGATTACTAAATGGTTTCCTCTTTGAATAAATTGAGTTACTTACATGGATGATGCTTCATGTGTATTTACACAAAGCAACAATAAATCAGAGTACACAATGATAAAGTGTTTGCAGGTGTTCAGGTGGGTTCAGAACAATTGATATGTAACATTAATAAAATGTTCTGCTACCGCCGATGCTTGGCTGCAGTTAATTAGTTATGCAATTGGTGAGGGTTGCAATGCATTATTCTGTAGCCTTGGCAACACATTGTCTACCCATTGTCTAACAATTTTATTCTCTCAACTTTCCTCTTTTTTATAATGGCCGTGGTCTCTAGTAATACAGTATTTCCCTCACATCCTTCACTAATGCACCCCTTGAGCGATGAGCGTAGACGCCCCAAAAAGTATTGTACCACAACATCTGTTTATAAGAATCCTCACCATATTTTATTTACAGACTAATTGTCTCAATTACGGGGGGGTCCCGTAGAGGTTAAAGTATGATAGCTCCTCTTTTTTAGTATAGAAGACCTTTAGCATTTACGCAATCCTTCAGGCTCTTTCCAAACGTAAGCTAACCACATCTTTGATTGACGCAGCATGAGACAAGGCAGTCTTCGAAAAGTATTAAAGTTATTGTTAAAACTGCAGTTGTTGTTTGAGGAAATCGAACATGATACAGTCAATCGAGGCATGTATACCATTGCAGTAATTGTCAGATAATAGAACACAATTTTCAGTATGCATTTCAACACTACACATGCTAGTGCATTGGAAGAGATTTACACACACACACACACATCTTTTAGAAGTGCTTAAAATGTGCCATGGAGACAAGCATGTTGTAATGAATTCTCGGGGGACTAAGATAAAAGGCTGAATTTGAGGATTGTAATCTGTCTATTGGAATGAAGCTAAGGTCTTGGTCCTTTCATGTGACGGTGTTTAGACGATATGATGCGACTCCCTACAGTTTCTAGTCATTTGGAATAAGGAACGATGTTGTTCATTAGGACATTAGCATTTTGAAGGACACAAAAACATCACAGAGATGSTTCTTTTTCTGAGAAAGCGTTGTGTACAGCCAAGGGACTAATTTAGAACGCACTAAATCATTTTGCTGTAACACAAATAGTCCCTTTTCTCATATCATGACCTGCCTTTTGATTCGCTTTTCATTATTTTTTATGTTATCGTAATGTAATAGACAGATTTGAATTTATTTTGTGTTTAGGGATGTTCCTGGGGCGGGAACGGCTTTGAGTTCCTTACTTTCTCAACAAATTAACCAATTGATTGAAAACCAGCATTGAAGACATATATTTCAGGAGTGTGTTTCGTTTGCACAGCAGTGTGTCCCATGAAGGCAGTTTACACTTGATTCAGACACGGGCAGTCCCTTGGCATGAACCATACAGTTCTGATGGCAAACCTGGCTGAGAAGTCAACCAACTTGACTGTTTCAACCAGCTGCGCATACTGGGAAGTTGTTGCCTATACTTTCTCTTTCATAGGGGGATTTGAATGGCAAATCCAGTGAGGTACTAGTCATGTGTGTGATACTCTTTACTGCCTACAATTATGCTCTATTGTTATTGCCAAATTATGTCTCAAAATACATTGGAAAATATAGGTGACCAGGCCAGACCTTTGTCCTTGGGAATGTTCGCTGTTGCAGCAGTAAAACATGATGTGCTCTCACAAGTCCCCTTAACGCATGAGGACCTACATCATTATCCCACACAACATCCATTTGGTCTGGGGCCACATAAAAAAGAGACAACATAAAAAAACGCACATTCTTCCACTCTGTCACTCCAGGCAATTTTCATAAGAGGGTGTTCATGGGATATAGGGAGTGGAGGGGGGCCTCAAAATCATTTTTATGACCTCAGCAACAAGCCTATACGGCTGAAACAAACAAGTGAAGGATGGAAAAAGGGCAAATGATTATAAGATGATATCTACAATGAAAGAGGATGAATGGTGCGTGAATTAATATGTACTGTATCACCATGGCAGATTATTTTCCCCCGTGACACCCTTTCCCAGAGAGACCTCTCAAAGGATCCACTCTATACAAGCTAAGCGCTGTAAACCGATGACAAAACGTTCTCTTTATGCTATTGTCATAACATGGATGAGTTTAGCTTCTTTGCATGAGTAACTGGCATTACAAATGCCATAAATACAAATCAATCATCCAAAATGGCTTTTGTTAAATAATTTAATCAGTGTTGCAAGTGGTTGATGCCAATGAAGTGTAAATAGTAAGGATCTCTGCCTAGATGACTGGAATCCCACATCTCTTATGATGTAATACACGTTTTGGTCACCTTAATAACCAACGGTAATGTCATTTATTTTTTTAATTTATTCACTTTATTTGTGGGTTGTAATTTCACACAACAACATATAGCTTTTCTTGTGCCTCAAATTTGAATCAATGAATACGTTTGTCAAGAAAGCACATTTCTTCTTGCTGGATACGTTTGATTTGAACTTATACGTGTACGTATTAATGGTTGTATAAGAGCTACACTTGTGTGATGAGTAACTTTGCTTAAACACCAGATGACTTGTAATACCTAGGCTTTAGCTCAGTCCTCTGGTGCACAGAAGACCTGGGTTCGAAACCTGTCAGAGACACAAACACACACAAACTCACATTCAACTCTTGTCACCTGGAAACACTACAACCACCATCAATTTGAATGGAGCTCATTTGCATGGACACCTCTATTAATATTGATGAACTCTATGTTTGTGACTTGCTGGGAAGCAATTTCCTAGAAGAGGCAAGAGGGCTTATTCATGCAGCTGTCTGCAGCTTAGGGTCAAGTGCAGCCACACAACTCTCTCAGATAAATGTGGGTCATTTGAGAACATTTGTGGGGGTCAATGATTTTTCACATTTAGCCATGGTAATTGTGATACTACATAATTTAGACTGCATTTAGGGTAGATGTTTCATCTTATGATGTCTAAGATCAAAGTTATAAATTGGCCAATTGCTGATAGGAGACATGGAAAGCAAGCTAGTTCAGAATTAAGACACATCTGGACTCTTGACTCAGTACGTGCTTTGTCAACAACCAATCAATCAATCAATCAAATTTATTTATAAAGCCCTTCTTACATCAGCTGATGTCACAAAGTGCTGTACAGAAACCCAGCCTAAAACCCCTAAACAGCAAGCAATGCAGGTGTAGAAGCACGGTGGCTAGGAAAAACTCTCTAGGAATCTAGGAAGAAACAGTCTTGAGATCAATGTAATTAACTGCACATAATATATATTTTTTAAATAACATTTTGTATCGGTGCAACTCAAATTTGGCGAGTCCTGGAGACTTGAAGTGTTGCAATGCTGAACAGAGATATTTGTTCGAGGGCACTATAGTGACTGCAGAGCCTTTCAAATATCTTAGAATTTGTCCAGGGAACCAGCAACCAGAAGAATAATACACCTGCCACTTCCAGTCAGCCTCAGGCTGTGACAGGGGGCACTGTGCTATCCATTTAGACCCAAATGCCAACGGGGCCTAGGAAGACTTTTACCCTCTCAGAGTAGTAAAAAGATTACTGAAAAAGAGAGTTGTTTTGGTATTTGGAGCAATCACCCTTCATTTGAGTTGTAGCCCCTTTCCCTTGATAGTCTCACTAAAGTGGAAATTGATTGTCTCATTTTGGTTATGGAAAAAGCTGGAATTCCCCTAACTTGCTTCCTTGTGACTCCAGTGACAAATGAACTATTGATTAGTTGTTTACCATTTGGTGAATATCATGATAGACCTATAACATCTCTGAGAGAGTGGCTCTGTAGTGGGAGCCATGTGTGTTGTAAAATACCCAATCGCTAACTGTTATTGGTACTTCCTTTCCATCATTTAAATTAGGAACTCCCTGGAACTCGTACCTAGAATAACTGATGTCTTTTTCAAATTTGACCGTTAAACTTTCTGATACATTTTGCCCATGACATTATGCAACTATTAGCTTGGACAGAACACCTCTAAGCCTCTGAAATCCACAGTTAATATCTGTCCTCCGCATTTACAACACAACAATCCTAAATGAAGACCTCAAAATGTATTTTAAGGCTTCCAGTCTTTTTGGAGTGGCTTACGTCATTTCCAATCGATCGTGGAAGGGAACCGGCTCAGAGACGGTCAAGCGTTTAGGGGAGGGAGAGGGTTCAGCATTAAGCAGACTGACTCCATTTAGCATCGCTGAGGCCCGGAGTGTTGCTGTCGTAACCTTTGCTATTGATTCAAGCTGATTTGTTTAAAATGTCAAGTACAACACCCGRGCAGACGGTGCTCACAGATGTTGGCTCTCTGACTATCTGAGCTATGAACTCTTCAGTGTAACTGGTGGTTACCTGGGCCAGTTTATGTCATTCTACTGACATATTTGTAAATTTCTAATGTCATGCTACTGACATATTTCTAAACTATTACACAAATAGCACATGATGTTTTATAGCACTTGCTGCCATAGTGTTGTTCTCAATTCGTTTTTAACTGCATTTTCAGTGGAAATCTTTTAACAGAACTTTTCTGGGGACTATAAACGAAAGGGACCTGTGAAGTTGCAATGACCAAAGCTCTCCCAGCTTGTTGCAGCTTGGGGCTCCCGAGTGGCGCAGCGGTCTAAGGCACTGCATCTCAGTGCTTGAGATGTCACTACATACACCCTGGTTTGAATCCAGGCTGTATCACAACCGTCTGTGATTGGGAGTCCCAGAGGGCGGCGCACAATTGGTCCAGCGTCGTCCGGGTTTGGCCGGTGTAGGCCGTCATTGTAAATTTGTTCTTAACTGAATACAATTATTATTATAAAAAACATTTTTTTTAAATCAAGACGAGTTTGGTGCTTCTTTTAGTTTGTGTCCGTGTGTCTATGTCTCTGAGGAATGCCCACAGGGGTAGGCCTTTGCTTTCCATGCAAAGGAACAGAAACTAAAGACAGCAACGCAAGGCTGTGTAGCGCTTACCAAAAGTCTTTATCAAAATATATAAATAATCTCTTGTCCACCGCAACGCGAAGCCCCTCTCATTTATCGTCTCAATAAATCCTGTCGGCAGGTCTCTGCATCGGTCATCAGTCAGCGCCTACCTTAACTGGGTCAAGACCGCCAAGGCTCCAGAGACTACTTCCCCCTCTCTGTCTGCAGAATGCTGGCTGAACACAGCTGGGACCGGGCCATCGCTCAGGCCTAATAGGGACCTGCAGAATTCAAGATGAATTCAGGGGAATGTGGTGGGGCATTAACCGTTTGGAGAAAAGAGGGGCTGTTCCGAGTCAAGGGTGTGATTCAACTGTCACACTCCACCTTTAGTGCAACTCCACTGTGCAATGAATGGTCTTTTTTCACATGAACCTCTTTTTAATAGCAAGATGTCATTTGTGCCAAGCTGTTCTTTGTGAATCCTTTTTCTCTATATTGGTAGCCTATGTATAGTAGACTTGTTGTCTTAGTTACCTGCCCACCACAGTTGCTACATACTCCAGGTGCCTTCAATATGAGGGAGATCCGATGCCTTCTCTCGTTGCTCTTCAGACAGAGCTTGAAGTTGGATAGCGCATCATGCTGCACAGCAAGGATCCCATTGAGATCCTTGTGCTTCTAGTATCCATAAAGCATGTCCATAAGCAGCGATACCATGAAAGCTTGCGGTCTAAGATCGAGCTGCAAGGCTTCCGATGAAAGCTGTTCCGAGGACCAGCAAAGACAGGCGGCTGAATGAATGAAAGCGTTATCAAGGGAAGCGTGTGGCGCACGCACTTAGGGAAGGTGTCCTGGGATGATTGAGGATAGAGATGTAGCTCCAGACATTCCCAGGGAATTAGATTAAGAAACAATGTCTCCACAAGAGCACACAAAGAAAAATGTCCTCTATCCTGCCGAGTTTAATACACTCTGCAAAAAAATGACAAGACAAAACAGCCTTTATTCATTGGAGCTGTGATTAAATCTTACAGGGATTGTGTTCTCTTTCACTAATTTTTTTGTTTACATTCTACCCCTGACACTTCTAATTACACCTTTGAATAACAATGACCACACATATTATAGGTTTTATACCAGTATATTTTCAAAGAGAAATTCTGTACATTCCCCATTTCCCAATTATAGTCAAGTCAGGTAAGCTAAGGCAATATGAGGTGGCTCTGCTTACTGTGCATGCAGGTTCCTCCGACTGGATTCGTCACATGCCTTTTTGTTTGTGGGCATTTGGCTGGCAGTTCTGGGTTCAGGCTGAGTACAGCACTTTGATGTATCGATTTACAAAAGGCTGCACTGGGAACAGCTGTGTTCCTCCATAGTCTGCGTCCCCGCCGAGTGACAGGCTCTCCGAGCGGCAGAGACAGCGTATGTCTCATTAGAGAGGGAGTCTTAGTGTGTGGCTCTGTAGCCATGACAGTTAATAGAGGGTGGGGGTCGTGATTGTTGTTCATTAAAGCTTGCTCCATTTATCCAACGTAAGTTCAATTCTCCTGCTTAGAGGACTTTCAATATAATTGAATTGTTTTATCAAGGCAATCAAGGTAATTCGCTTTATAAATCAACTTCTGTTCGGCCAAATCGCTTCACGGACAGTCCTGGCTGAAAGCCTCGCTTCCTGCTTTAATTCAGTTGGCCAATGACGGGCCTGCAGCAGTGGTGGTGGGGAGGTGGAGGTTTGTCAGTAAAGTGTTGACGTAACACGCAAGTGAAAGAATCTAGGTGTATTTTGACATATAAATACATCACAAAGATTATGCCCATTGGTGCCTCAGCTAGTGTGGTGGAGTGTGTACTAGTGTGCTGTGCCCATTGGCCTCAGCTAGCGTGGTGTTGTACTAGTGTGCTGTGCCCATTGGTGCCTCAGCAGCGTGGTGTTGTACTAGTGTGCTGTGCCCATTGGTGCCTCAGCAGCGTGGTGTTGTACTAGTGTGCTGTGCCCATTGGTGCCTCAGCTAGAGTGGTGGAGTTGTACTAGTGTGCTGTGCTCATTGGTGCCTCAGCTAGCGTGGTGTTGTACTAGTGTGCTGTGCTCATTGGGCCTCAGCTAGCGTGGTGGAGTTTGTACTAGTGTGCTGTGCCCATTGGTGCCTCAGCTAGCGTGTGGAGTTGTACTAGTGTGGCTGTGCCCATTGGTGCCTCAGCTAGAGTGGTGGAGTTGTACTAGTGTGCTGTGGCCCATTGGTGCCTCAGCTAGAGTGGTGGAGTTGTACTAGTGTGGCTGTGCTCATTGGTGCCTCAGCTAGCGTGGTGAGGTGTGTACTATGTGCTGTGCTCATTGGTGCCTCAGCTAGCGGGTGGAGTTGTACTAGTGTGCTGTGCTCATGGGCCTCAGCTAGCGTGGTGGAGTTGTACTAGTGTGCTGTGCTCATTGGTGCCTCAGCTAGAGTGGTGGAGTTGTACTAGTGTGCTGTGCCCATTGGTGCCTCAGCTAGCGTGGTGGAGTTGTACTAGTGTGCTGTGCCCATTGGTGCCTGTCAGCTAGAGTGGTTGAGTTGTACTAGTGTGCTGTGCTCATTGGTGCCTCAGCTAGCGTGGTGGAGTTGTACTAGGTGCTGTGCTCATTGGTGCCTCAGCTAGCGTGGTGGAGTTGTACTAGTGTGCTGTGCTCATTGGTGCCGTCAGCTAGCGTGGTGGAGTTGTCTAGTGTGCTGTGCGTCATTGGTGCCTCAGCTAGAGTGGTGGAGTTGTACTAGTGTGCTGTGCCATTGGGGGCCTCAGCTAGCGTGGTGGAGTTGTACTAGTGTGCTGTGCCCATTGGTGCCTCAGCTAGCGTGGTGGAGTTGTACTAGTGTGCTGTGCCCATTGGTGCCTCAGCAGGTGGGTGGAGTTGTACTAGTGTGCTCGTGCCCATTGGTGCCTCAGCAGCGTGGTGGAGTTGTACTAGTGTGCTGTGCCCATTGGTGCCTCAGCAGCGTGGTGGAGTTGTACTAGTGTGCTGTGGCCCATTGGTGCCTCAGCAGCGTGGTGGAGTTGTACTAGTGTGCTGTGCCCATTGGTGCCTCAGCAGCGTGGTGGAGTTGTACTAGTGTGCTGTGCTCATTGGTGCCTCAGCAGTGTGGTGGAGTTGTACTAGTGTGCTGTGCTCATTGGCTAGAAGATAATAGGTGAACGACATTCCGCACGTGGCTAATAGTAGAAGAGGAGGAGAGTCGTGACGCTATGCTGAAGGTGATAATGTTTGTAAAACTAACAAATACATTCCACTATGCCCATAGAGAGGAAGCAATGAGAATTATATTTTGCTTACTGAATGAAGTCAAAAGCGAGCTAGCCATTCAGACAAACCTTACTGATTGAACTACCATTTGAAAAGAATATTGCAGAGGACTGAAATGACAGCATTAATATTCTGATACCTCTCATAAACAATGTGCTATCAGCCTAACTGTATTAAAAGAAGGGGAAAAAATAGATTGATATAATTATTATTATTATTTAGGTGATATCAAGTTATCCATTTTACATTTTGGACATGAGACCCTGCTCAGTACAGTAGGAAAGATGGGGGAGATGAGTGTTGGTGCAGAGATGCAGCCTGTCATCTCCATCACAAATGTGGGTGTTGTCTACTGACCTGGACCATCGTAGAAGTACCAGAACATCCATAGAACATTGTTGGTATGTCATAGATGCTCAGCTTGACTAGAAACTCAAACYTTCGACAGAACCCTCAGTAGTTTCAAAACCATTTCTACCGTTTCACCTCTGCCATGTTGACACCTCGTTTTGTAGACCCTCATCAAGCCCCCCAAACGAGCAGAATATTATCATTAAAATAGGGGCCATGTATGAGTAATTATGGAGAAGGGCTTTTTTCTTATCATGAACACAGCACTGCATAGTAACGCCTGTGATTTGGTGAGAAAGAGAAGTGACTCGCACCAGTGAGCTGATGAATAGAGAACATTGTTAATTAGGTGAATTACTGTATGCAGCATAGACATAGAAAGCCTGGATGTCTCTTGTGCTTTCCAGACTGCACTCCTCAGAAACTACTTATTGCATCAAAGCAGAACACAATTCGACAAACCTTTAACCTCTTAAAGGCTTGAGCAGTTAGGCCTACACACAGTTTAGCAAAGCAGAACATTGTGATCAAGATAGGCTATCACTGTTTCCATATATAAAGTGAGTGGTGACTCCTGGAATGTTTTTGTCTATTGAGAATTTGGTAGCTATCCCTCTTGAATGGGATGTGCTTCTTCAATGGAGCCTCAATGAGCCCAGCCTCTGACATGATTTGAGTGTCTTAGCATCGGAGGCTACACTATGAAAACAAGACCCAGTAAATTAGCTGCCCTAAAAGCATCTGTCATTACAGAGTTTGGTGGTTAATGCTAATGCTAATGCATGAGGGGCAACTGGCAGGCTTTAACTCTAAGGGGTCTGGGTATGCAGATGGTTTGCAACTCTGCAGGTACTCCCATTAAGACCTGAAGACTGGGACTGGAACAAGATGCACAGCAGTATTTACAAAACTCACAAACAACTCACTGTCACGTTCTGACCTTTATTTCCTTTGTTTTGTCTTTATTTAGTATGGTCAGGGCGTGAGTTGGGGTGGGCAGTCTATGTTTGTATTTCTATGTTTTCCTATTTCTGTGTTTGGCCTGATATGGTTCTCAATCAGAGGCAGGTGTTTTGTGTTGTCTCTGATTGGGAACCATATTTAGGTAGCATGTTTTGTGTTGGGTTTTGTGGGTGGTTGTCTTCAGTCTTTGTGTGTCTGCACCAGATAGAACTGTTTCGGTTTTCACGTTTGTTGTTTTGTATTTTGGAAGTGTTCAGTTTATTGTCTTTTATTAAACATGATGAACACTAATCACGCTGTGCTTTGGTCCTCTCCTTCTTCCACCGAAGAAAACCGTTACACTCACTGACATCTGGGTACAGTCTCAATGTGGAGGAGTATTCACTGTCCTACAATCAGGGATGGGCAAAAATACAATTTCAATTTTTTTTTTTTTGAAAATACCCTAAAGAACAACATATCAAAATAAATTACGACATACATTTGCAAAGTATTGTATTTAATTAAAATACAAAAATATATTAGCAAGTAACCCCCTTAGCAACAACAACATTCTCAGTAATGGTTAAATAACTTTTTGCTTACTTTTTAATAATTTTTTATCTACCTCAGTTGAATGCACTGCCTGTAATTCGCTCTGCATACGAGCATCTGCTAAATGACCAACATTTTTATTTAAATGTAAAAACGAACAACTGCAAAGCACACTAGGTATTACTATTGGCCTTGTTTTGGGGGACGGAGCTCATTAGAATAATACTCGGCATGTTTTACGTGTATGTTTTACCATTTACATTTTGTCATTTAACAGACACTTATCAAATCAAATGTTATTTGTCACATGCGCCGAATACTACAGACCTTACCGTGACGTGCTTACTTACAAGCCCTTAACCAACAATGCAGTTCATGTAATAGAGTCAAGAAAATATTTACTAAATAAACTAAAGTGAAAAAAATATGTAGTCCAAAAATCCAAAAGTAACACAAGAAAATTACATAACAATAACGAGGCTATATACAGGGGGTATCGGCACCGAGTCAATGTGCGGGGGTACATGTTAGTCGAGGTCATTTGTAAAGTAAATATGCACAGATAATAAACAGCGAGTAGCCGGAGTGTAAAAACATAGGAGGGTCAATGTAAATAGTCCGGGTGGCTATTTGATCAATTGTTCAGCAGTCTTATGACTTGGGGGTATAAGCTGTTAAGGAGCCTTTTGGTCCTAGACTCGGCGCTCCGGTACCGCTTGCCATGCTTTAGCAGAGAGAACAGTCTATGACTTGGGTGACTGGAGTCTTTGACAATTTTTGGGGGCTTTCCTCTGACACCGCCTAGTATATAGGTCCTGGATGTCAGGAAGCTTGGCCCCAGTGATGTACTGGGCCATACGCACTACCCTCTATAGTGCTTTGCGGTCGGAGGCCGAGTAGTTTCCATACCAGGCAGTGATGCAACCAGTCAGGATGCTCTCGATGGTGCAGCTGTAGAACCTTTTGAGGATCTTAGGACCCATGCCAAATCTTTTCAGTCTACTGAGGGGGAAAAGGTGTTGTCGTGCCATCTTCATGACTGTGTTGGTGTGTTTGTACCATGATAGTTCGTTGTTGATGTGGACACCAAGGAACTTGAACCTCTCGACCCGCTCTACTACAGCCCCTTCGATGTTAATTGGGGACCTGTTTGGCCCACCTTTTCCTGTAGTCCACGATCAGCTCCTTTGTCTTGCTCACATTGAGGGAGAGGTTGTTGTCCTGGCACCACACTGCCAGGTCTCTGACATCCTCCCTATAGGCTGTCTCAYCGTTGTCGGTGATCAGGCCTACTACCGTTGTGTCATCAGCAAACTTAATAATGGTGTTGGAGTCATGCTTGGCCACTCAGTCGTGGGTGAACAGGGAGTACAGGATGGGACTAAGCACGCACCCCTGAGAGGCCACAGTGTTGAGGATCAGCATGGCAGATGTGTTGTTACTTACCCTTACCCCAGTTGCAAAGGAAGGTGTTTAGTCCCAGGGTCCTTAGCTTAGTGATGAGCTTTATGGGGTCTATGGTGTTAAACGCTGAGCTG
Organism: Salvelinus sp. IW2-2015; assembly: GCF_002910315.2. Taxonomy (NCBI): domain Eukaryota; kingdom Metazoa; phylum Chordata; class Actinopteri; order Salmoniformes; family Salmonidae; genus Salvelinus; species Salvelinus sp. IW2-2015. The sequence goes on from NC_036853.1 coordinate 2,936,504, forward strand.
TAGTCAATGAACAGCATTCTCACATAGGTGTTCCTTTTGTCCAGGTGGGAAAGGGCAGTGTGGAGTGTGATTGAGATTGCGTCATCTGTGAATTTGTTTGGGAGGTATGCGAATTGGAGTGGGTCTAGAGTTTCCGGCATGATGGTGCTGATGTGAATCATAGTGCCATCAGACTTCTGATACATACCAATGCAGGGTGAAAGTGGGCCACATAATTGTGAAGCTCTATAAGAAATGGTATAGAAAAGTATTTTAAAATAGAAAATACAGCTCTCGAGAGTATCTTGTTAGAAAATACATAACGTTACTTGAAATACATATTTAAAATACATTTAACAGAAATACTGCCCATCGCTGCCTACAGAAAAGGCTGCAAAATGAATATGTTACGTTTACGGTTTCTGTACTGTGGTACTGTATAGAGGCAGTTTATATACAGGTATACAGAAAGAAGGAGGTGTGTTCTCTCTGTATTCCCTGTCCTGTCCTTGGGCCAGATTAGCAGCCCCAGCCCCTATCTTGGCAGACCCCCGGCTTCACACCATATTAAGCAGGATTTATCACCCGGGGCGGCAGCTGTTGACGGCTCAGTGATATGCTATTTCACAGACATACTGCCTCACTGGTGGATGTAATAATGTTATTTCTGTCTTATCTCCACAAGATGAACTGTGCCCCCATCCACGCCCATCTCCTCTCCATCTACACTCTCACACACACACCTTCACGTAGGTAGATTACATCCAGGTTGTTTCTTCCTCTCTTCATGATTATTATTCCACAACAGAGATTGCTTTTGGATCCCCAGCTGTTTCAGTTGAGTGGCCGCCACAGYTAATGGTGGGATAATGAAGGAGAACAATAATTTGAATTGATTGTTATCTGAAGGTGGGAATGACCTCGGGAAGGCGGGCGGCGTGGTGATTGGGTGTTATGGATATACTTATCACTTCCACTACCCCCTACCACATTAGATAAAGGTATGCGGAAATGGAAGAATTGAATTAAGGACCATTTTTGAGAGGGTCTCATGTCCCATGGTGTTGTTCAATGGAAATTCAGGTTGATAATTGAGGCTAACAGGTTGTCGCTATAAAATTTCACCAAAGGAGAATGTATTACCTTGTTAAGCAGTCCATACACCATTTAATTTTCTATACCATCCTCTGGTCGCGCTAGGAATTTAGTGCAGGGTACATGAATGCGTTTTGTATAGTATAAATGGTTTGGCCTCTCCCTCTAAATTTGTTATCCGTATCTCTGGCATTCAAATGTCTCCCCATGCAAATTGTTCACTTCCAGAAGGATCCCTGCAGCATCCCTGGCAAAGTTTAATTTCATTGAGGTGGACGGGAATGTGAATTATAAGGATCTGTTTCTCTTAAAGTTATGACTTTCATTATTTTTCTCCTCACCCGTGTCTAGTTTTTTTGTGATTACGTTTTGGTATTTTGGTATTTTATTAGGATCCCCATTAGGTGTTGCGAAAGCAGCAGCTACTCTTCCTGGGGTCCACATGTGTCCTGTTTAAGAAATCAAATCAAATCAAATCAAATTGTATTTGTCACATACACATGGTTAGCAGATGTTAATGCGAGTGTAGCGAAATGCTTGTGCTTCTAGTTCCGACAATGCAGTAATGCAGTAATGCAGTAATGCAGTAAAATAACCAGTAATAACCAACAAGTAATCTAACCTAACAATTCCACAACTACTACCTTATACACACAAGTGTAAAGGGATAAAGAATATGTACAATATGTACATAAAGATATATGAATGAGTGATGGTATTGGTGGACATGCGCTTACAATGTTTTTGTTATTTGTCCAATGCTGTTAATCTGCCTATTGAATGAACATATATTTTAAACAATTATCAAAAAAATGCAAATAAAATTGGCATCATGTGTTCCCATGACAACATTGAAACAAATTTGGAATAGGCAGTTGCACCAACAGTAGATCCTCTGTTTGAGGAAAACATGTATTTTACCTTTATAGTACCATTTAGATCTACTGTAACTTAATTGAGTTTGTACAATTGATTTGTTTGTACTGCTTGTAGTGGTAATTGAGTGTTCTTCCTTTCGCTGTGTGAACACAATAATGTTATAATGTTGCCCTTGGCTTTATGTATGTGCAAAGGTGACACATTTTATCCCTGATGCTGAATGTGCCACCATTTGCATACTTTAGTTTTTGTTTGTTATAAGCTATATTCTGCTCAATTATCATTTTCCCCTAGACCTAAATATGCATCTCTCTCTCTCTCTCTCTCTCTCTCTCTCTCTCTCTCTCTCTCTTTCTCCCTATCCCCCTCTCTCTCTGAGGGCCAATTGGGATGTCATGATATGCAAATGCAAGTGGGATAATGCCCTAGTTTCTTATAAATAGACATGTGTATGATCAAGTATAAAAACAGGTCTACTTCAAGAGGAGAAGGCTCTTTGTAGAGATAAAATGTTCTGTTTCATAATCACAGATCTAATTATTCATTTGTCTTGTTTTATTCTGGCATTTCTATTTTCCTGTAGTCTTTGTGGTCGTGGTTACCCTTGCTGTGTGTTGTTTAACCTCTGAGTGTGCTAATGTACATGAATGGGGTTTAATAACACCTGAACACACACTCTTTCCCAAAATGATGTATTGTGGAGGGCTGCAATCTCCAGTGTTGAGCAGGTGTCTCTCTCACACACACACACATGCACACACACACGCACACGTACGCACACACACACATACATACCATTCACTTTGTTTCATCAAAGAGTATGGTTTGATAAGGTCGAGAGAGCCTTGCCGCAACCCATCGTGAAATCTAAGCGCAGGCATTGGTTGGTTACCTCCAGTGGGCTGTGAATTATAACAACCCGAGATCAGATGGTATACAGCAGTGTGCTGATCATTAGAGCGTTCCTGCTTCATAAGCTCAATGATCAATGGTCTTTCATAACATGTCCCCTCTCCATCCCTGTGCTGCAAATCCTACATGTTCTCCAATGTTTATCACTTTCCTCTCTGTCTCTCTCTCTCTCTCTTGCTTACTCACTCACTCTCTTTGTCTCTCTCTCTCTCTCTCCCCTCTGTCTCTATCTATGTCCCTGTCTGTCCACAGGCTTTTTTTTCATTAGTTTGATAGATTCTGCGATAGTTAACCATCCCTCTTTCTCTCCTCTCCCCACAGCTCTCATTGTGAGAAGCCGGCAGTGGTGTGAGATGACGCCTTGCTTGGATGACGAGGGCTGTGACCTCTTAGTAAACCACTCGGGCTGGACCTGCACACAGCCAGGGGGCCGGGTGAAGACCACCACGGTAAGACAAGACTGCCAAGCCTCGTGACCACAATCTGTCACAGTTAAAGTGACCAGAGTTCGTAGTCATAACACCTGTCCAGAGACCTGTCTTAACACCTGTCCAGAGACCTCTCATAAGACCTCTCATAAGACGTGTCCAGAAACCTGTCATAAGACCTGTCCTGAGACCTGTCATAAGACGTGTCCAGAAACCTGTCATAAGACGTGTCCGGAGACCTGTCATAAGACGTGTCCAGAGACCTGTCATAAGACGTGTCCAGAGACCTGTCATAAGACGTGTCCAGAGACCTGTCATAAGACGTGTCCAGAGACCTGTCATAAGACGTGTCCGGAAACCTGTCATAAGACGTGGTCCGGAGACCTGTCATAAGACGTGTCCGGAGAACCTGTCATAAGACGTGTCCGGAGACCTTCATAAGACGTGTCCGGAGACCTGTCATAAGACGTGTCCGGAGACCTGTCATAAGACGTGTCCGGAGACCTGTCATAAGACGTGTCCGGAGACCTGTCATAAGACGTGTCCAGAGACCTGTCTTAACACCTGTCCAGAGACCTGTCTTAACACTTGTCCAGAGACCTGTCTTAACACCTGTCCAGAGACCTGCCTTAACACTTGTCCAGAGACGTGCCTTAACACTTGTCCAGAGACCTGCCTTAACACTTGTCCAGAGGCCTGTCTTAACACCTGTCCAGAGACCTGTCATAACACCTGTCTACTAGTCATTTTCAGGATAACTCAATTGAATGAGTCTTTGTCACCTATGTCTGTGGTCAGTGACTGATGTGATTAGCTTTTTGTATGGCTGTATCATATAGCTATTTCAATGTGTTACAGCGTGTTTTTTTGTGTGTCTTTATGTGATAACAGAAAGGAAACCAAAGCTTAAGTGTGTTGATTAAATAATTCTCACTCATGCACACTTAATGCCACTCCCTGAATGGTACTTCTGTCGCTCTCTTGTCAGGGCATCCATTTCAGTGGTGATCAAGGAGCTCCATTTCAATAGGGTCATTCTGCTACATTCATTTGCATCCCCATCATTGGCATGTTGTCTGATGTTCATAAATGGGGCAGAAAGGTTGTTCATTTATATCTACGCCATAAAGCGTTTACAGAGCACATGCACTGCAGCTCATCAACCTAATAGCTTATTGTTAGCATTCATACAAAGATAAGGCATTAACTAAAAGCTTCTAATTTACAAATTTGTCATTGCATTAAGGTTGCGTACTTCTCTCCGTTATCAATAGCAGCTAACATACACATCCTGCTAACATACAGATCCTATAGTGGTCTTCTGACTATCATAAACACCTGTGATAGTCTTCTACATCGCAAAGAATCAGGTAGAATTCTCTGAATTTCCCTCCAGAAGTGTCTTGAAGTCTGAGGGGTAGTCATGCATGCTCAGGCTTTCAGTGCCATGGTTGGCGGCCTGAGACAGGAGGCTGGTGGGCTGTCAGTCTAGATACTGAATAATGAAACCTGTCAACCCAAGGATCGCTTTGAAAGTCCAGCATTTTATGTGCAGAAACCCTCTGTTCAGGCGCCATTGCTTTCAATGGGGCTTGTTTTAAAGATAGACAGGGGCCAAGGGAGCTACTAACCCTGTAAATTCTGTCTAAAATAACAGGTGTCTCTTGGTGGACCGTTAGAGCCATCTCCTGTATTGCGGTGGCAGACTCCATTTTGTGCCAATTGTGTCCGATGCTAAGGGATTCTGCTATGTAACCACAAAGCTTTAGCAGGGATAAGAAAACAAGCCTTTTTCCCCTAACTTAACAACACAGACCTCCAAAGTTAAGCCCTGCCGTGGCTGACTACACAGAAACTAATGAATTCAGATGTTGTTATAGAATACATTTGAATCAATTATGTTGAACTCCTTTGCCCCAGACTAAAAAGTAAAAAGTATTGTGCATGTCACAGTAACCAGTGACATTTTCATCCGAGGGCATTGTCTACGGATGGTCTCAAAACTATGGATTGGGCTTGAGTGCTTTTTAACATTTTATAATCRCATACAGGACATTAACACATCACACTACATAATGTTTGCAAAATGTTTAGGCATGTTACCACATGTATTGGATTATATATTTGTATTTTATACAGTACTAAGTAGTACACAATGACCCAGAGGCATTACTGATTTCTAATTCATGAAATAAGGAGTGGTTATGGCAAACTKTTTTCTCCATAATTAAAAGTTGAGCATTTTGACTTGGATATCATTGAGATACGCCAGAGTTCTCTATCTCTGGTCATGGAGAGCCACTGGATGTGCAGGCTTCCCATCCAGTCCCATGGTAACACCTGATATAGCTAATCAATAACCTGGTGAACAGCTAATTAGTAGAATCAGGTGTGCTAGGTTAGGGTTGGAATGAAAGCCTCCTGTAGGGTACAGCAGCTCTACCGGACCCTGAGGTCTAACATATAGCTTAGTACATGATTGTCAAATATGTGCAGCTTAATGTGTATAAAAGTGACTCTGTTTTTTTTATAGGACTATAAAGATGAATATTACAGCATCAGTATATTTTTTTTACAGCATGCTAATGTAATGTATATATAAAATACATTTTACAGTGTGAAAGTTATAATATTAGACTCATTAAACTAATCTTCTTAAAATGTCCAATCATTCTCATATGGGCCGCCCTTAAGCACGTCTTCATATTCTGCAATTCAATTTCCATATTTATTTTACGGATCCAGCTTTTACTTTACCTAAGATTAACAAGCATGATTTTGACTTTCTTGTTGTATCTCTGTCTCTTGGCTTTTTTTGTATCCCCTGATTTAATGTTCCTCACAGCATGGCAATATATTCTGTCATTCAGTGGATGCTGAATCATGCTCAGACTTAGTATCATGTTCAAACCAAATTCCTTGTGCTTGTACCTGGATGCTGTGTCATGGGCATCTAAAATGGTGCAATGTAATTGGACAGATTTAACAATGGGAGAGTCTGTTCTTCCCTGCATGAAACTATTACTGAGAGAGAGGGAAAGGGATTCAGAAAGAAAGAAGGAAAGAGAGGCAGAGAGAGTGTGGAGAGAGGAAGTAGAGGGGAAGTTGATAGTCACCAGCCAAATCAACTCACAATACCTGGCTCTTCTGACAGTATAATAGGCTAACAATGGCAGAGGAATTAGCCTTTTTGCTATATAAATGCATGGATAATTTGAACACTAATATTACGGCATGTTTAACATGATATTCCCATTTTATAAGCTTCAAGCTGGTAAGAAAAATGGAAGCCTATTTCCCGTGTAGCAGAATGATTTAGGGGCAGTGGATGTTCTTCACGTATCTGTGTAGCCTATGCTTCAGTGTTTTGTCATTCATTGTCATGCCAAGCAGTCTAGGCTCGCTGTCATCGTCTGTCTAGACTTTTTTGAGCAATAAGGGCGAGGAGTAGAGCAGGCCTTATCCTGATTCAATAAATACCTTCAGCCACATAACCTAATCACAGACATTGTTGACACAGGCATGTATGCAGCTAGCAAGCCCAATTCATATGAAACTGGCCTTACTGCACATACTCTAGTTTTGACCTGAATTAACACACTTGTGTTGACATGTTTAGATATTGTCCATGAGATGTAATGTCACAAAATCAAGTTTCAAGTGAAAGTAGCTTACCCATCAGCTATACATGTTAGCTAGCATTATGCAGTTGCTAGAACAACCAAAATATTATTATTATTATTWATTTTTTCTTACCCATATTTTACCAGGTAATTTTACTGAGAACACATTCTCATTTACACCATCAACGTGGGGAATAGTTACAGGGGAGTGGATGGGGGGGTGAATGAGCCAATTGTAATTGGAAGCTGGGGATGATTAGGTGACCATGATGGTAGGAGGTCCAGATTGGGAATTTAGCCAGGACACTGGGGTTAACACCCTTACTCTTACGATKAAGTGCCGTGGGATTTTTAGTGACCACAGAGAGTCAGGACACCCGTTTTAAAGTCCCATCCGAAAGAAGGCACCCTACACAGGGCAATGTCCCGAATCATAACCAGCGACCCTGCCCAAAATATCTTTGCATATGACGAYCAGCTAAAGCAGTGGACCAGAAGGTTTGGCTCAACAAAGAATAAGGCAGAGCTGTTACAGGCTAACGCACAAACATGCTCGTTTTTTTGTTGCTTTGAGATATTTGCCAATTGCTTGCCTGTTTAACTCAATCAAATATCATCTTGTTTTGCTCTCAAAACAAATTCCTTTTATTTATTTTTTACCAAAACTTAATTATGTGTAAACGCAAGAAACACAGCCCCTTTTGTTTTCCAATTAATTTTAGCAGGCCTAAAAATGATGACAGATAACAACATCCATTTTATTCAAACCCCAAAAGCGGGTATTGCCATCCGTATTCACATTCACACTCAATTTCTAGATGCAGTGAAAGTTCTTAATTATATGATAAAGCTCATCGGTTATTACCTCTCTCTTTACTGTGTGGCAGACTAAAAATGAACATTCTGTGGTACATCATCATTAACACTGAGGAATGAGATTACTGTAATCAGTCATATTTGGCAGCTGGCATGAACAGTCAATGTGAAGACACCGAGACAAGGAAGTTATGGTTAATTTTCATGTACTGTCAGGACCACAACTCTTTCCCTATGTATGCAACAAGTTTTTAATAAAGAGTATTGACATCAACCAAATTAGAGTGTGTGTGTGTGTGTGTGTGTGTGTGTGTGTGTGTGTGTGTGTGTGTGTGTGTTGTGTGTGGTGTGTGTGTGTGTGTGTGTGTGTGTGTGTGTGTGTGTGTGTGTGTGTGTGTGTGTGTGTGTGTGTGTGTGTGTGTGTGTGTGTGTGTGTGTGTGTGTGTGTGTGTGTGTGTGTGTGTGTGTGCGTTGTGTGCGTGTGTGTGTGGGTGCCCAGCTCTTCCGATTGGGGGAATGCATGAGTGGACAGTACAGAGCTCTATAAGAAGACAGATAGACTGGGCTGTGGTGGAGCTGATTCTCTTTCCCTAATTGATCCCCTTGGGCAGCCAGGCTTTACCAGGACCAATCAAATCAAAGTTCGAACACAATCACCATGGAGAGGACAGCTGTTCGTCTGAACACAGTACAGAATGACTCAAGGTTGTAGGATCTGCCTACCCTTCACCAATCCTAACATTAAGCATTATGGAGGTGAAATGCTATATAGACTGGTCATAGGTCAGAACATAAGAGGCAGCGATAACCTCATCTCAGCATTCTCCCAATGTCAACACTATTTTCCCTATCTAACTGCGGGAAACAACAACTTTATTCCTCAGAATTACTTCCAATGTGTTAATAACTGTGTCGCTCATTGAATTTCTGTTGACTAATCATATTTGGTCTTGAGCATATGGTTCACCTTGCATCTTTATTTTTTCTGTATCAACATTGCTGTATCTTTATGCATTTAGGATTTATCCCTGTATTCCACTGCTTGTGCCGTCATTGCCTCATGCTTCCAGACATCACTATGCTTTGTCCTGTGCTAGTAGCTATGCTGCATTGCCATGAGTATCTATACATTGGGCAATCAAAAATCTAATCATTTTTCTATCAAAACAAATAACTGGGAATTCCTGGAGAAACAATATAGGTGTAGCACTGCAATAGAGAATGTTTAAATTGCTACACAGTTAAGTTTGTTTTTGTTCACACAAAAAACGTTCTTATATTGACATTTTGAACCCAAGTATACATTTTCACAGCTCAAAAACGTGTTTTACCTAACCAAAGAAAATGTAGCATCACTCTTCATTTAGTATAAGACCATGCTTTATCCCTATGCATACACTTAAAAAAAGGGGTTCCAAATTGGTTCTGCGGCTGTCCCCATAGGAGAACCCTTTTTRGTTCCAGGTAGAACTCTTTTAGAATGTTCTAAATGGAACCCAAGGGAGTTCTTCAAAGGGTTCTTCTATGGGGACAGCCGGGGAACCATTTAAGCTTCTAGATAGCACCTTTTTTGTATGACCAGAAAATGCAAGAAACGCTCCCTGTGATTTCAGGCCCTATGACGACACACACACAAAGACACAACGCCTTGCCAGCCAGACAGACAGCAAAAGTCAACCACTTTTCAAGGACAGACAGGAGAGAAACAACAAACTGCAGATCCTGGCAGGCTAGAGCGACACAGCAAGGTACAGATGAATTCTGTTTCCCCTAAATGTCATATGCATGATTACTCCTTTGTGATGGCAAATGACACACTTGTTTTCTCTTCCGTAATGATGTTGGGCAAGATGACGCCGACAGACATGGCAGATCTGCTTCTAACTCCTAAGCACAAGCATTTTGCTACACCCGCAATAACATCTGCTAAATATGTGTATGTGACTCAATAACATTTGATTTGATTTGAACAGCATCCAATGAAATGTTGACATTAATGACATGAATGATATCTGTAATGATAGATACATTTATATTTGATCCCTGTTTAATTAGCTTGAGTCAATAATACAGGGGAGATTCAATTGGCAGTGGGCCTTACCGTACTGTTTTGTCTCTGCTTTGGAATTCCTATTACAGATGTACAAGACAGTTACAAGACGGTTATGAATTATTCAATGCATACTCCCCCCAAAGGTGCACTTGTTCAAAGGCTTCACCTGGAATTGACTACGACACTGCCCTTTAAGGGACACAAATATTTTTCCTGCCCATATTGTCTTCCGTTGTTACTTTTTAGAGAAAGCTTTGAGTGCTATCCCGAAATAAATATACTGTCTGCCTTTGTCGTGGCATCTTTCTATAGTCTGTGCTACGTATGATTTCCACTGTAGTCTGATTTGGATTCAAGCAGGCAAATGAATCTATGGCTAAAGAAAACCAACCATGGTATATTTAAGCAAAAAGGCTGAGGGGTGTGGTATATGGCCTATATCCCACAGCTAAGGGCTGTTCTTACCCACGATGCAACACGAAGTGCCTAGATACAGCCCTTAGCCGTGGTGTCTTATTGCTATTATAAACTGCTATTATAAACTTGTTACCAATGTAATTAGATCAGTAAAATAAATGTTTTGTCATACCCATGCTATACGGTCTGATATACCACRGCTGTCAGCCAATCAGCATTCAGGGCTCGAACCACCCAGTTTATAATTGTTTGTAGTCTGCTTGTGGATCTCTGTCAGGTAATGTTTACTTGTGAGGTCATTTTTGATCATGTGTGTCTCCTGATTTTATTGTCCAATTGGGGAAATAATGTTTACAACTTCATGCACAGATTAAAGGGCATTAAACATGCAGGACAACGAGAATGACTTACAACTACAGTACAATCAACACAAAATACACAGTCAATATAGTGTTGAAGGATATACGGCGAGTTAATTTGATATCAGGGTTTGTAACGCGTGGTTGAGATGCAAGGGGAGGCTTGAAGTATCAGTCATCAATATAGCAAGAATGACCTCTATACTGTGCCCTCTATTGCAATGAGGTAGGAAACATGACGCCTGCATGACATTGTATTGTAAGTGTGGGGGCAGTGACTTATGCAGTGCACTGAGGCATACTTCAGTTAAATTGCTTTGTGAATGCGCAGGGAAGACATTTTGCTTCACTTTGTCATTTCGTCTATGATGTTGTCATGATTTTTAGCATAACCAAATGGCTAGAGGGCAGTGTGGAGCCCCACATTATCTTTGGTACATTAAGGGCTGTGTCAAGTCGCAGTGAATTCGAAACAACTCTGATTACATTTAAAATCTAACTGTGTATGCAGAAGATCTGTCACACTCTTTAACCCCTGTACTGTTGGGTCATCGAAAGTGATGGTACTCAATTGAATGAAGGCTGTCAGACAGTGAGGTCTGCCTCACGCCACAGTATTCGTCACTTCATTTACATCTTGTGCGTGTCTAATCTCAACTTGAGCAACATCTTGGCATCATTAGAGCGAGTTCATTAACTGAAATGAACGTGATACAGTCGGAGAATAAAGAACATTCTGTGCAATTTTATCTGTAGAACACAAGACATGGATATGGAAAAAAAGTATTGTTAATCTTTAAAAGTGTTCGCGACAGAGAGAGGGGGGGAGAGCGAGGGGGGGGGGGGCGAAAGAGAGGGGGGGGGGAGAGAATCTGCAGCTCGAAACATTCAGACTCCTGATGTCAAACCCCAATGTTTTCTGAATCACACATAACATGCTGCATTGAGTCCCCTGAAGTGATGGGCTTGCCATTTTATCGACGGTGGCCGTCACCATAAATACATTGCTTACACAAGCAGAAGGGCTCTCAGAGCCAGATGTCGCATGTCGTCCTGCATCCTCTTCTCCCCTGACGGCTGTTGTGTTCCTATCGATTCCCAGGTCTCCTGATGATGGCGGGGACAGACGCTCCCGAGCGAGAGAGAGGGGATGGTGTGTGAGCTGCTTCCCATAGTCCATCGTCACCGCCTGTGTGGAGCATACGTCGTCTTATCATCAGCTGTCCGTCTATTGTTCTGTGCAGCAGCGTGAAGCCACGTAGAACGGCCCGGACTCCAAATACAGGAATTGCAGCTTAACATGGAACATATGGACTCTGCAATGCTCTGTTATTCCATGGGAGACAGAACTTATTTTTCAGTTGAGTTTGGAGAATTCTGATGTGTGTCGTCATGAACTTCTGGATCTGACCCAACCTAGACTTTGGAGACACGGGACAAAATGTTTATTTTGGAGTTTCCGCTTGGCAACTCCTCTGTAGTGATTTTACAGACCAAAGAAAAAGATAGCCGACTGCTCCATATTTTGGAGACACAGTGGACTTTGGGATGAGGGGTTTAGAGACTTTTCCAAGTTGATGAAACATGCAATCCAATATTCCCTCTCACAATATTACAGACTCTAGACATACCCACAAATGTACACATGGTGATAAAAGTGATGTGTTGTGCAGAGTAATTGTGTACAAATGAATGAYGAATACTGAATGGAAAAAGTCAAGGGACGTTGTGTAATTCGTCAATGATGTTTCTCTTGGACTACTAAACTGTACTTGTATACTCACTGCTCTATTTTGAACATACATTAAATCAGATATACATTTTCAATTGCTATATTTGGACAATTTGCAGTCAGCATGACTGGCTATAGTGAAAGAAACACATAATTTCTCACCAGTAAAGAAGAGGAGGAAAAGAGTAAATACATCATATCTGTTTGGGGGAAAGAAACATTAAATGTATTTTCAAAAGCCTAAAGTTATATATTTAACAGTTTTATATGTTGTATCTTTGTAGAAAACCTTATTTAACACTGAAAATGTGGTCACATTGTGTATCCACAGTTTATGATTGGCAATGAGCTATGTCCTTAACCTACTGGTCTCTTGTTCATTTGAACAAGTTTTTTCATCATAAAAAGTCAATTATTTAACATGAAATGAAGAAGGAACAGAATTAAAGCATTCAGATCATAGTACAGAGCCCATTTCTGAAGAAAGGTTATATGTTCTAATTCAGATCATAGTACAGAGCCCATTTCTGAAAGAAAGGTTGTACGGTGTTTATATGTTCTAATTTCAGATCATAGTACGAGCCCATTTCTGAGAAAGTTATATGTTCATTCATCATAGTACAGAAGCCCATTTCTGAAGAAAGGTTATATGTTCTAATTCAGATCATAGTACAGAGCCCATTTCTGAAGAAGGTTATATGTTCTAATTCAGATCATAGTACAGAGCCATTTCTGAAGAAAGGTTATATGTCTAATTCAGATCATATAGTACAGAGCCATTTCTGAGAAAGGTTATATGTTCTAATTCAGTATAGTACAGAGCCCATTTCTGAAGAAAGGTTATATGTTCTAATTCAGATCATAGTACAGAGCCCATTTCTGAAGAAAGGTTATATGTCCTAAGTGTTCTACTTTTATAGCCCCTCTAAGTGTAACATTTGTGAAAATGTTGCACAATTAGGGGGTTTTACTTTTCAAACCACTTAAACTACATTCAATGACCAAGCTACTGCCATTTTCAATTGAAGGGGGAGACATTTAGTGAGTTACTCATTGGCGACTACAGTTTGCGACCAAAGCTCAGAAAGTGACAAGGCTACTTTTGCAATAGCCAATGGGGGAGAGAAGCTCTCGTGCTAGTGAACTTCTACACTGCTGGTGAGGCTACCACCAACATGCTGTTTTGCATGCTGTTCAGAAGAAACACACATGAGGATAATTTCATCAACATGGTACGGAAGGTCGCGAGCAGTATGAACGTCCTGTTAGTAGTTCAACCCTAGTGGTGGGATTATGCCACAGCATTGGAGTATTGGATCAATGAGTGGCAAATACGTACACTATTATGGGCCAATTTAAACATAACTTCTACCACTGTCTGTAGTCTCAATGCAAGTTTTCTCTAGGATTCTGTAAAGATTTTACTTTATATCAGAGAGACTTCATGGGAATATCATATACATAGGTAAACATTGATTTACAACATCTATCATCCTACAGTACCATCTCTAGACAAACATGGATTTAACTAATTGTTTCCTCCTTATTTCAACTGACTTCATCAACATAATCCGGTTGCATCAATGTGGCTAATTGGTATAATTAGTGAAAAAGTATCAATAATATACAGATTACACATGGTCTACTTTCACAATATTTCCTGTAGATTTTGAGTCTGGAAGACATGAGTATCATGCTCTTTAGATGTTGTTCGCACATGGCCATTTAAATGCCTTTGTGCCATCAAAGAGGATATCAAATTACTTGCATAGAGTATTTCCATATGACATACAGTCGGGTCCAAAATTTGTGAGCAAAAAACAAAATAATAAAAATACTAAGCTCCAAAAACTTTATTTGTATTTAAATAAACAGAGCATCATATACAGTGGGGTGTGGAATTATTGACACCCTTGATAACGATGAGAAACATCACTGTATAAAATAAATAATTCTAATATTATTTGGGAAATTATATTACTTAATACTAAACGCAATTGCTCAGAGAAAGAGATTTTGTTAAACAAGTAATATCTTTTTTTTATATATATTTTTTAAGATCAAAATTATTGGCAACCTGGTTTTCAATGTCTTTCAATACCTCACATTTCGAGGTTAATGTCACTGAGCCTTTTTCAAAATGCTTTTGAGATTGGACAACACATTGGGAGGGATCTTAGAACATTCCTCCATACAGAATCTTTCCAGATCCTTGATATCCTTTGTCTGCGCTTATGGACTGTCCTCTTCAATTCAAACCACATGTTTTCAATTGGGTTGAAGTCCAGAGACTGAGATGGCCATTGCAAAATGTTTATTTTGTAGATAACTAATATTTTTCTGTGGATTTTGATGTGTGCTTGGGGTTATTGTCTTTCTGGAAGATCAACTTGCGGCCAAGTTTCAGCCTCCTGGCAGAGGCAACCAGGTTTTTGGCAAAAATGTCCTGGTACTGGGTAAAATTCATGATGCCGTTGACCTTAACATGGGCCGCAGGACCATTGGAAGCAAAATACCCCCATAACATCAAAGATCCACCACTATATTTAAAAGTAGGTATGGTCTTCTTTCTGCAAGACCCACCACTGGTGTCTGTGGCCAAAGAGCTCAATTATCATGTCATCCAACAAATGTAAATGCCAAGAGTTTTCTAAACGTCACTGGCACTTGGATTGGAACCTGTGCTATGGTCAGATGACATGAAAATAGACACCAGTGGTGTGCATCGCAAGAAAGATGCGTTTATCAAGGGGGCCAATCATTTTGGACCTGACTGTGTGTGAACATATTAACTTAGTAGAACAGATAGAGGCGTTTGAAAACACTACAAATACAGAATGGTTCAAATGTAGGACTTTAGTCTCAGAGGCTGTGGATTTATTATATTGTCCGCTTTTATTTATGAACTTTATTCTGGCCTAGTTTTTTTACCTACAGTACTATTAACACACTTAAACTGAGAGTAAAATGAATTATCCTTCTGAAAGTCCTTATGCCATTTTGGTTTAAGGTATTTGGTAATAAATATACTGTATTTTAAACAAAAGCTAAGTCATAGAAAGACTTCAAAAGTAGTTGACAGTAGATTAATGTATACATTCTATCTTGCAAAATGTATGTGATTTTAGAATGTACTTGAATGTACTTCACCTTGGCTTTGCACAAAATCGACCACGGAGACAGTGGCATGTAGGTTGGTCTTCGACAGTGACTTTTTTTAACCTCAGTTCTAGAATAGACCCCTTAAAAGGTGAGTGTATTGATGTCAGGTGTTCCAAGAGACAATATCCTTCCCTTTAACCAATTTTACCATCAACACTCTTCAGCAAATATTTGTACAGTGAATGTACTCAGTAAGTATTTTCTGCATAAATGATAGCTACCAGCAATCAATTTGTACAGTTGTGTTTTATCATGGATTTCCTCAGGATCAGCAAACAGCCCGGAGAAGAAAATGGCATGAAGTTGCTTTATGTAATGGCTGCCTAACAAGGTGGCTGACATATTTAATTCCCCTTGATTGAATTCCAATAACCTGCTGGTATCCTGGAGGCAAATGTGTTAGAAGTCATGCCTCTACATATTTAATTTGGGTATTAAAATAATCATATGGGGTTTCCTCCTGCTATGGATTTTTCAGGTAAAATGATGGCAAGATGGACTCCCTTCTAATACTCTAAAGCAGGGGTGGCCCACTAAATCTATATTCATACATTTTTGGGAGGGAGGGACATATTTATTTTGGGTTAAAAAAYACTCCAGGCCACACTTGAACGTCTAAAACTAGGTAGAAAATATGTAGAAATCATAATGGATCTATATATTTTCAACTGCATTTTTTTCTCTCCTGCAAAATTGATTTTGATTAAAAAATAGGTCCCCCCAAAAATCTGTGCAGCCCTCCATTGAATTTTGGTCCTCGAGCCAAAATGATTGCCCACCCCTGCTCTAAAGGCATATCAAATGGGTCACGTATTAATGGATTAATGTCATAAAAACTAACGCTGTGTGTGTGTGGTGTGTGTGTGTGTGTGTGTGTGTGTGTGTGTGTGTGTGTGTGTGTGTGTGTGTGTGTGTGTGTGTGTGTGTGTGTGTGTGTGTGTGGTGTGTGTGTGTGTGTGTGTGTGTGTGTGTTGTGAGAGAGAGAGAAGAATGACAGGCATATTACTGAAGTTCAACATTAGTGTCATTGAAATGTAAACACAATGTTCCAGCGTTAGTGGAGACTACATTCCCGGTAAACGCTGCATTGGAAATTACCTTMAAAATGTTATTGCGCAATCTGTAACTCTTCAGTGATACTTTGGACTCTATTCAATCTGTATCTTCCTCCAACACAACACTGATTTTCTATTTGCGATGAAGGCCACATGAAAAAGGCCTGACCAATTGAAACACCATAATATGGTGTAAAGTTATTTCTGTTTAATCCTTGAAACCTTTGGTTGACTGTGCTGTAACAAAGTGACAGACCATTTTTCTCATCTCTGTCTTTAGGTCCTCCACCAAAGAAAGTACCGTGTTACAGAGATTAACCAAACACATCAGACACAAATCCTGATGTTTTAATTTGATTGATACATACTGTAACATGAACTTTCAATGCAATTGTCACATTGTCCATTGTTGCTTGAATTACATACAATATGGAATGTTTTACTGTGCTTGCAATGGAGAAAGTACAATCAATATGCAATATACCTTCCACAGCTGCTTCCCCGTACGGCTATGGCAGCTATTATTTTCCTTCAGGCGAAAAATGTCAGGGGGAGAAAACATGGAAACACTACAAAGTCCCTTTGGTGTCGTTAGTGTGTCGATATGTAGTGTTTTATCTTTGACCTGCCGACCTATGCAAAACGGGTCAGCAAAATGGCAAAACACAAAACCATAAAAAAATTAAAATACATAGCAGATAATGCACAACTCAAAAATAAATAAATAAATGTTTTATACATTCACCTACATTTTTGCAAATTACCAGGCAATGATAAACCATGTAATTGTAGCTGCTTGGTAGATTACTGCTATGGACAGATTTTAGTGCCCTCTTCTCCCGGACCTCTTGTTTTTCCATTTATCTTCACTCTTTCCTCCTGAGTCACCCCAGCTCTCGTCCTTCATTCATCCTCCTCTTCGCCCTCATCCTCCATGGGCTCAGAGGAGATCTGCCTGTGTCAGCCAGGCGTCAAGGTCCATTTAACATCACTAACAGCCTGCATACATTAGCTCTTATTACACAGCCACCACCAGCCACTCTACCATCACTGCAGCAGTAACCTGGCATATGGTGTGTGCAGGATGGGCAAAAATACAATTACAAAATACCACAAATATCGATGTATAAAAATGAACTATATATATATCCAGTTAATTTTTTATGCCTTTGCAAGTACCCAGCACGATCGCAACAACATTCTTAGTAAAGGTTACAAAAAAGTGTTTCTTGCTATGACTGTGATATGTTCTTGTATATCTACCTGGAGAAGAGTGTCTGCTAAATGACTAACATGCATATGTGAAAATTAACATAACAAAATTAACTGCAAAGCACACTGGGTATTATTATTGGCCTTGTTTTGGGGCGGAACTCATTATAATAATACTCAGCATGCATTGCAATTGTTAATTTTTATATTTCCATTTTAGTCATTTATCAGACGCTCTTATCCAGAGCATCTTACAATTAGTGCGTTCATCTTAAGACAGCTAGGTAAGACAACAACCTACCGCAATCGTATCAAGCACATTTTCCCTCAACAAAGTATTTATAAATATTTTTACATATACATTTATATTTAGTTCATTTAGCAGACACTGTTATCACACCATAGTACTATCAGACTTCTTATACCAATACAGGGTGCATTTAATTTTAATTTTAAATGTAACCTTTATTTAACTAGGCAAGTCAGTTAAGAAAAAACTCTTATTTACAATGACGGCCTATGGGACTCCCAATCATGGCCAGTTGTGATACATCCTGGATTCAAACCAGGATGTCTGTAGTGACACCTCTAGCACTGAGATGCAGTGCCTTAGACCGCTACGCCACTTGGGAGCAGCTGGGATTCGCAAGATGTGAACTACTATAAAAAAAATGGTATAGAATAGTATTTTGTATTTTCAAAATACAAATTACAGTATTTTGAAAAAACAAAATACATTGGAGTGTAGTTTAGCCCAGTGTAATTCAAATCAAATCTAATTGTATTTGTCACATGCGCCGAATACAACAGGTGTAGATCTTGCAGTGAAATGCCTACTTACAAGCCCTTAACCAACAATACAGTTAAGAAAAAATACCTAAAGAAATAAAACATTTAAAAAAATAATCTATAAATAAAAAATTACATAAAATGTATACAAAAAGAAAAAAAAACATAAAAGTTACAAATAACTAAAGAGCCGCAATAAAATAATAATAGCGAGGCTATATACAGTGAATCAGATAGACAAAATACGTATTTCAAATACATGTCACAGAAATACGTGGTGTGTGGTGTGTGTGTGTGTGTGTGTGTGTGTGGTGTGTGTGTGTGTGTGTGTGTGTGTGTGTGTGTGTGTGTGTGTGTGGTGACCATGTCTGCTAACACACCTACCTCCTCACCAGTCAAATCCATCAAGTGTGAATAGCTGAATTATTGAATGGCTCTAGGGTCCAATAGGTAATACTGTATATTTGTAACTAATTGACCTTATGTTTTCATATTTTCATTCATTTCTCTACTGAGACTGTAGCAGGGTTTGAATTACTCATGCAATAATATAGAGATTTCTTTGTATTCCATTTGTGAATTTGAGAGTGGGTTACATTTCCCCAGACCCATACCTCAGCGTTATACTAGACCAAGCAATTCAGTCTGTGATAAGAAAGGTTTCCATTGGGCTGAAACACCAAACTCAGGATTTTGGATTTATTCCGTTTTTTTAAATGTCTTTTCAAGCCGGTCCAGCAATTGAATCCATGATAAGAAAGCCTTGCAGGGGCTGGCTTTCCCTGAAACTGGTTTCAGAAAGGCTTGTGGAAACAAGCCTGTCATTATCTGGGCACGGGGGAACAAACTGAATCTTCTAGTCACCCTGCATGTGCACACAAAATGGACTTGGCAAAGCCAGAGAAGGGTCTATTAAACCTACCATCTTCATTGACTGGATGCCATTAAAATGTTACCATGTCTTGATCAGAGAGTGGCCCCTCTTCCGCCTCTTTATTTTAGTCTGTAGAGCCTGTGTTTTACATTCAGACAGCATCTGCCCAGACATAAAGACCTATCTGGGACTGCATACAGAATGTTTGGGTAATGATGCTGCTTCCACAGATGGTTTCATGGTTGCTCTACATCTACAGGGGCAGTGGAGGAGTCTTGAAAGGGGGCCAGCCGGGGGAGAGAGAAAGGTACGCGAATTGCCTCTACTTGTGCCCCCCCCCCGCCCTCCCAACACAATGGCTAAGTTCAAATAGTCCTACACAGTTTCCTTTCCTTGTCTCCTTCACCTCCTGACCTCAGATCTGATAGGACAGAGTGGGTGTAAGCAATATGGTGGAAATATGGTGCTCACAACTATGAAAGTAGACAAGGTATGGAAGCGAACCAAGAGGATTAGAGCGCAGCCACTGTGTGCCAGGCTGGACTAACCCACAACCTCCATTGCTTTCTTATGTCTTTCAAAGCTGCCAATGTAAAGCCAAACAACAGTGATGAATATGTGGAAGTGAGGAGACCTCCCGTTCATCATCAGGTCCTGGTGTGTTGGGTTTAGCTCTATTGCATCCAGATGAACCAAAGCAGCTGGAATCCTGGCCTGCTCATTCAAAGCCTAAATGAGGAAAATTA
This sequence comes from Salvelinus sp. IW2-2015, assembly GCF_002910315.2. NCBI lineage: Eukaryota > Metazoa > Chordata > Actinopteri > Salmoniformes > Salmonidae > Salvelinus > Salvelinus sp. IW2-2015. The sequence continues at coordinate 2,956,635 of NC_036853.1, forward strand.
GCACCTTTGCCAGTTCCTTTATAACCCCATTTCCATTCTGTCAGCTCTTATTAGGAACAGAGAGTGGTGACAATAGACCGAAATATGCATGAGAGAAGGCCCAGCCCATCCTATCACGGTAATTCTGACCCCCACTTACCAAACTGCCAGCTGATTTTCTCATTGCAAAGCTGCTTTTTTTCTCTCCCTTTGCCAAAACTATAGATGGTAACAGCAATTGCCTGATATCCTCCCTTAAGCAGTTTTACACAATTATATGTGCCAGTAACAGTATCAGCGAAAGGATTAGAGTTGCTAAACGCTGAGCCATGAATAAATTATCCCCAGGGTTTTGCATAAGAATGACTACGATGGAAAGAAATAGAGAAAATAATTAGCTTTGAAAGAAAAGTGTTGGTATGCTGACATGCTAACTGAAGCCAACATTTCATTCTGTCAGTTGGGAGATTTAAAAGTACACATCTAAATATCATTACATATTTATTTATTCGCTTAAATCTATTATGACGTATTGAACATGTGTTTTTGTAATGTTCAACTTGATAGTTACCTAAATTTCCTAGGTTCATTTCCCACAATCAATGATCCCTTCTAGTGTTCCATCTGGATGCATGCTGAATGTTAATTATGATTTATTGTTGCGGATGGTTAATGGTTAATATCTGGTGGCAATTATTCAGTCACCATCATGTCCATTGGTTCAGCTTTCCCATTCGCTGAAGAGGTTCCCTAAAAACATGCCACTTTGATACAGCTATAACCGGAAGTTACTTTTTTTGTCACAGGTTAGGAGAACTTACACAGCAGGTTACGAGAATTAACGTAGCAGGTTCGGAAAATTGGGTTAAGCTCAGTAAAAGGGTTAGGGTTAGGGAAAATGCTTTCATAACCTGCTATAAAAAGCCACTTCCGGTCATAGCTGTATTGAAGTGGTGTGTCTTTAGGGCGTCCCATTCGCTGAGAGCTTTATAATACAAGGTGTAGGGTAGGTAATCTGCAATTCAAACCAAAAGTTAGAAGATGCTCATGCACAACAATGATTGATCCCTATTGTTGCATCTGCAAAATGTTACAATAAATTGTTGGCTCTCAGCTGTGTCTACGGGCAACAAATACCCCTTTTATAGTTGAAGGGAGAGATTTGAAAAATAATTCCTCTCTTTATAGTGCAAATTTATAATTGCATCCATTTGACAAAGATCCACACATTTATAGGTAATTGCGTGTGGGCAATTATCTATTACCATGATAAAACCTTAGCTCACATGAAAACCCACAAGTTCACACCTGAAATGAACGTGTCAGGCGAAAGCTGAAAGGTATTAGAGAAAAAAAAACACATGAAGAGATCTATTTTTACCATGCTCAGACAGACTGGCAAAATGAGAAACACCATATCCTGACTGTATTTTCATCAATAAATGAAATACTTGATACTGTATGTTATTGAAATAAGCATATTCTAACCTTTGTTTGCATGCAAAGCAGTTGCATTTATCTGCTTTTGTTGAATTGGAACGATCTACTCATGGTTAGAGAGTCACTTGATTACAATTTTATGATATAGTTTTGTTTTTCATGTTTCATTCAGTACTAAAAAAGCAAGTGAAAAATTGCAGTAGAGGCACTTGATAAGTATATATAGCGCTCAGCCTTTCCCTTGTCTCTGAGAATTGCTGTGATGATGTGCACAGCTGAAAACACATTGAGGACCAAATGGTGTTTGAAATGTTTTTAATCTACTCCCGTCTCTTCATTAGTGGAATAATGCCACTCTGGGGGTGGCGTCTTTTCTGTAGTCGCTCCTCTCACAATCCCAGGGGGCATAGTTTCATCACCACTATGTGAGGGAGAAATTAAAAGCTGTGATGTATCCGTAGCGTTCCTCCTTGACAGTCTGCCAGAATTACCTGGCCCTTTCCATTTGTCGTGAATCATGAAGAATAACTCCATTAAAAGGCCCAGACCAGCGGCCTTAATCTCCATATACAATTTATTCAAGGTAACAATAATGTTACTTGCTACCAAACTGCAGCGGCCCCACTTTGGGCAGCCCTGGTATGTAAGAAACAATGTTACAAATTATATGTCAAATCAAAAAGAAATATGTTTTCATTCATGTGTACAAAACTTTAATTAAATATCACTTTATGTTAAAATATGTATTCAAGAAGCATTCCTGTACTTAAGTGATTTCCCCCAACCTAACAGAATATTTTAGCATAGCAAATCTCAGCCAATTATGGACTGTTGGCAATCATTCTTCTGTCAATGTCAAATTTGTTATCTTTTCACAGAGAGTTATATTTTCTGTTTTGTGATGGTGTATACAACATTCATCTAAATAACTGTAGGAATTGCAGTTGTTTTTATCATCTTGTAAAATTTGAGCAACGAAATATTCCAACTCGTAATTTAAAAAATATACAGTATATTGTAAGTGTTCACAGATTATGTGGGTGAAACAGGACAATTTAATTATCAAAATGATAAATGTCATCTCAGTCATGAAGGGTAGGGGATATACACAGGAGAGTTGAGGAAGACTTGGCTCACAATCTGGGGAGTTGGGTATACACTTAGAAAAAAGGTGCTATCTAGAACCTAAAAGGGTTCTTCAGCTGTCCCCATAGGATAACCCTTTGAAGAACCCCTTTTGGTTCCAGGTAAAACTATTTTGGGTTTAATGTAAAACCTTTCCCACAGAGGGTTCTATCTGGAACCAAAAAGGGTTCTATCTGGAACCAAAAAGGGTTCCATCGGAACCAAAAAGGGACAGCCGAAGAACCCTTTTGGAGTGTACCCTGTTAAAAGAGTCAGCGAGGTACTGTCCTGTTCTGTCCTACTGCAAATGCCACGTGCATGTGTTGGGACTGTGAGTTGCATCCTAACCCTTCAAGTAGTAGCTGTGACCTAGTCATAAATCATCTACAGGCAGTGTCCCCTGCTCTCTGTGGAATGATTTAGTCCTTCCCCCCCTGCTATCATCGTGTCCACAGAGACCTTAGACATCCTAGCACCTGTACACCTCAGCCCAGGGAGGAGCCACATATTCACAGTGTCCGCCGTGTGACCTCCAGCTCCACCAAAAGTCACAGTCCTTCAGGGACATAGGACAGGTGAGGACAGGTTTCCTATCACTTTATGGTACAGACACGTGCACACAGGAGACTCCCATACTCAGCCATGTATTTCTGCATTCCCATCTTGTAGCTCTAAACAAATAGGACATAGACAGACTCAGACACGGACTTCCATTACAACACGGCAGATGGTCTTGGAATCTCCTAAGTTGCAGTAAGAGTACAGTATAATCATTCTCTAGCTAAGATTATGCCTTCAGGGTTGCACAAAGTACTGTATGCTACTTGTCTAACATCATCTTCGTAGTCTCAGCATGAGTAGTTTTTTAAGGCCATGTTTTATCTTTCTTCATAATGAATGTTCTCCTGCTGTACCCTTCTCAGTGAATCCCAAACTCTCACCCTCATGGGCTACACAGCATCTGCTGGTTTTTATCCATTCCTTTTAATCAGACTGACTGATCTACACCCAGGAAACCAGGTGAATAGACTATCATGGGAGACTTCAATCAATGGCTCTAATTGATAAATGAAATACCAAGGAAAATGCAAACCAGCAGGGGTCGTGTTCCCTAGGGACTGGGATTCCTCTTGCAAGCCTTTCTAAAGCTTTCTACCTTTTGTAAAGCTTATTGCTGACTACATTCATGATGTTATATTGACTTAAAAGTTATTTTAGTAAGACAATAGAAGATGCCTTCAGGTTTGAGGATCAAAAGATGGACACAACAGAACTTGTATGAAATCATGTCTAAAGCTCATGAGTGATCTCTCAGCTTGAGGGGGGAGATGCACTTGATGTTGTGGTGTCAGTAATAATCTTCCCTCACATAAACAACAGAGTTTAGAACAACGCAAGACATATGAAAGACATATCAAAGACCGTAAATAGACATGTATCAGGCCATGTTCTGATGTTCTTCAAGCCATAGCCATAGCTACAACTTATAAATACATTAAAACCCTTTATTTTTCCTACATCACCAGGTATTGCACCCAAAATACCGGTTATGCAAAAAGGTAAAATGTTTTGGGCTAAGAATATCCATTCCATTATTTGACCTGTCAAAATAGAGCCCATGAAGTATAAGCAATCACATAAGGAAATGTAGGGCTTGATTCAATCTGAAGCTCTATTGAAATGTAAAGGTCATTTCCGATTGAGCCGACATATTCAGCATTACCATGAATGCAGTTTCCACGAATGCGGGAACATTTCCTTTACATTTATAACGGACTGTAGTGCAGGTCTTCAGCACTACGGATTGAATAAAGGCCTTAGTCATTGAAAACTAAAACATTGCATGAAGACCATCAATTGGATATGCATATTTTAAGTTATCCAAGCAAAAGTACATTAGCTTGGATAACGCTACACTTTATGTTAGAGCCATTGTGTGTTAGATTAAGAATGTACGAGGTCATGTCACATCAGGAGAGTCAGATTCAAACRAAGCAGAAACAATCAGATGAATTTAGCTAGATGATTCATTATGTTGATGTAACAGATGTAGCCTATGTAACATTACAAGTAACATCTACAACACAACATCTTGGTGCTGATGACATACTGAGACAGAATAATATAGTAACATGTCATTGTAATGCCTGCATGGATTCAATAACTGATCAAAATTGACATTAGCTATAAAAACAAAAGTAATTTGTAACCTATATTTACACTACTCATTGCTATCTGCGTAATGAAATAGATAAACAAATATAGGGTTGGGTTGGAATAGTAATGCAATTATGGCTTATAAATGTGTACTAAAGATGTACCCTAAGCCAATACAACATTTCCAAAATAATAAGTCACAAGGTCAATTAAAAAATATATATAATATCTAACTTTACTGGACAGATAATGAGAGGATGATAGTGGGGAAACATAGAGGTTGTGTCAAAGGGCAGTAGGCCGGATTTGAACCTATGCCAAAACCTTAGACATGCTGGAGGCTGTCAAATTATCGTAGGCCAGCCAGGCAACAGTCACAATGTTAAACAATGTTTGAAAGTTGTACTGAGAGTCTGGCATCAATCATCAATCAAGTATTGATTACATGTCACTATTAACTACATACACCGTCTTACAGATGTCTGAATCATAAATAGAGCAAAGGAAGTCCAGTGTCCCCTTGTACATTGTACAATGATAATGGTAGACACTTGAAACTATTACCATCAGCTTCTTTTACAGGGTTGAAATTCCTTGAGGAGAGTCAGAGCAATGTGAAAACCAGGTCTGGATAATACAATTCACACCAGCCCTATTTCTGGCTGTCCTAAACAACAGGCATCATCACAGGAAGTCAGACCTCACAGGGAGGAAGTCCACCGATGCTGCTAGGATGACTCTTCACAGGGGAGCTCTCTGGACACAAGAGGCAACGTCCCTTTACAAAAACCCCATTTGAAAAACTCTACTTCTGGGGAAGAAACTGAATTCACCACTTTCAAAGGGAAGACATTTTAACCCTGCTCATGGATACTGTCAGTATATGTAATAATACAGAGAAAAACAGAGCAAAGCAGTCATTCATCAAAATGCATCATTGGTTAGTGCTCATCTATTGGATATAATCAGCTATTATATCTGTGTTCAGTACATGGGTATACAATATGTACATAGGCTTATCTATTTACTTTTGCTCTTGTGGTAACCCTGTGTTTTTATTGGCTTCTCTATGGTCCGGAACGACACATCTAATTTGTTATCCGGGGAACAATGGTGAAAAGTTGTTATTTTATATTCCTGACAGGAAATAGATAGTCTGGATTATGATTATCAGTTGCATTCTGACCGCCCAGAGGATAACGCAGGAACACTGTGGCTCCATGAATTGAATCATCTCTGACCTTGGAGAATGAGACGTCCATGAACAGAAGGGTTCAGTGCAGCTTTTTACATGACAATGGACATGTAATGTATCTTCTTGGCGTGAGCATGTCTATGATGTCAGCTTGACAAATCTGTCAGTATGGACCGGCGGTGGAGGGTCCTTAGAGGAGTTTGTTGAATAAGATCGATAAACAGTGTTCGGACACCCATAGAGTGTTTCACATCATTGTTGAGTGACTTTAGCGGATGTGCTAAGGCATCAGCATGCTTCAGTTTGATGGCGGCTAGCCAAGGTCGGCTAGGAGAACCAAATGAGTGTGCTCGTAAACTCCCTTAAAAGACCTTTGTTTGAAAAACAAGGAAGTACTGTTTGTCCATTTTGAGACGCCGTAGCCAGTATACACTTCTTCAAAATAGTACAAATTAATCTTAGATAACTCAAGAAATCTGTCATTAACTTAGATATTTTTTCCAGGTTGCGCAATTTTACATCTAGCTAAGATGTTTGGTGCAGTATTTCTCAATAAAAAAAATCATTAAAACAAGTAGTCTCTCATTGAATGACAACAAAGACTGTTTTGAAGAATCCCTAAAGTTGACCAATCACGGACAAAGGGGCATAGACTTTGGCTCTCGAACTTCGGCTGACTTTGAGAAAAAARATTGTGTGCCTGAACAGCYGAAAAAACCCTTTCAGAAGTCCAAAACGAACAAAAACGTCATGAAATGTTGTCATAGTAAATGGACAGGGTTGGGTAGGTTACTTTCTAAATGTAATCCGTTACAGTTACTAGTTACCTGTCCAAAATTGTAATCAGTAACGTAACTTTTGGATTTCCCAAACTCAGTAACGTAATCTGATTACATKCWGTTACTTTTAGATTACTTTCCTCTTAAGAGGMATWAGAAGAAGACAMAAATGTATGTTACCAATTGAACGACATCTATTGCAGGATAAATCAGTGTTAAAGTTTACATAGCTGGYCATATATGGATGTTACATTTKACYTWATGGRTTGGTTATGTAGGCTTCTTCTAACCCATCACTTTCTACTACATATAATAATATGATTAAATTATATACTTACATTTAAAACCAAGTCTATCAGAATTCCAGTCATTACAATAAATGTTATACCCCTTGATCTTCAAGAATAGGACTTGGAAGTATAGATTAGACAAATTGTTTTACCTGAGCATAACCCCAAAACTAAGGACTTATTAGCCAGCCCTACTCTGTTGTTTATGATTTTATTTTTATGGCGGACTGATTGGGCTCATTGATTTGATTTGAAAAATAAATGCTGCGCCCATGGAATGGCATGTTTTGAGCACTACTGAAAAAAAAWTACATTTTTATTTTATTTTAATTTAATTTAACCTTTATTTACCTAGGCAAGTCAGTTAAGAACAAATTCTTATTTACAATGATGACCTAGGAACAGTGGGTTAACTGCCTTGTTCAGCGGCAGAACGACAGTGCTATTTACATGTGCTATTTACATGTGAAAAATGAACGTATTTGCTATAGGCCTATTGTTTGGYTTTTTGTTGGTGACACTGATTTCTTACATTGTAAATGTAAACAAACACTGTATAGCCTCATAACATAAAAACAATAATTTAATGTAATCTGATTACAATATTTTTGCTGGTAATGTAACAGATTACAGGTACAGTTTTGTAATCCATTACTCCCCAACCCTGTATATGCACAAACTCATCCAAACTGTTTCAGCTGGGAARCATGCGGACACCTTTAGTGTAACGTGGGGGATTTAGCCATAAATATCAATATCCTGTAGCCGATACTATGCCACCTTTTTTATACACAAGGTGAGGTCCTCGAGACTAAACTAATTCATTTTTTATTTCACCTTTATTTAACCAGGTAGGCTAGTTGAGAACAAGTTCTCATTTACAACTGCGACCTGGCCAAGATAAAGCAAAGCAGTGCGACACAAACAACAACACAGAGTTACACATGGAATAAACAAACTAACACATAGGTTTACACGTTTCATTCAAATAATCAAACTGACAATGACACTGTTGCAACACTCACGGAGAGAGTGTCCATGGAGAAGGAGGGTATGTCCATGGAGAAGGAGGGCGTGTCCAGGGAGAAGGAGGGCGTGTCCAGGGAGAAGGAGGGCGTGTCCAGTGAGATGGAGGGCGTGTCTATGGAGAAGGAGGGCGTTTTGAGGGAGAAGGAGGGTGTGTCCAGGGAGAAGGAGGGTGTGTCCAGTGAGATGGATGGTGTGTCCAGGGAGAGGAGCGGAGGGCGTGTCCAGGGAGAAGGAGGTCGTGTCCAGGGAGAAGGAGGGCGTGTCCAGGGAGAAGGAGGTCGTGTCCAGGGAGAAGGAGAGCGTCTCCAGGGAGAAGGAGGTCATGTCCAGTGAGAAGGAGGTCGTGTCCAGTGAGAAGGAGGTCGTGTCCAGGGAGAAGGAGGGCATGTCCAGTGAGAAGGAGGTCGTGTCCAGGGAGAAGGAGGGCATGTCCAGGGAGAAGGAGGGCGTGTCCAGTGAGACGGAGGGCATGTCAGGGAGAAGGATGTCCAGGGAGAAGGAGGGCATGTCCAGTGAGAAGGAGGTCGTGTCCAGGGAGAAGGAGAGCGGGTTTAGGAACTAAGGATACTACGCTTAAAAACACTACATTTACTTTGTTAAAACCACCATCACGCCCCCATCCTCCCAAGGCACGCCGACCTCGACATGGCAAAGGGGATACTCTGAACGACAGAAAATGCACAGCTTTTTATACAGATGGCCATGCCCTTAAAACCTGTTATGCTGCAGCCCGTCGCCGGTACACCTGAAACATCCAGCTCAAGTGCAGGGCGCGAAATTCAAAATCAATTTTTTTTAAATATTTAACTTTCACACATTAACAAGTCCAATACAGCATTTGAAAGATAAACATCTTGTCAATCCAGCCAACATGTCCGATTTTAAAATGTTTTACAGAGAAAACACCACATATATTTATGTTAGCTCACCACCAATAAAAAAGGAGGACAGACATTTTTCACAGCACAAGTAGGATGCAAGTAGCATGCACAAGCCAACCTAACTAACCTGAACCACCTAAATAACCTAGAACAAACTACCTCAGATGACAGTCTATACCATGTTACACAATAAATCTATGTTTTGTTCAAAAATGTGCTATTTTAGCTATAAATCAGTTTACATTACTGCTACCATCATAGCTACAGTCAGAAATCACACGGGGATAGCCAGAGAAAATACAGACACCAACGTCAACTACTAATTACACATCATAAAACATTTCAGACAATATATGGTGGATAGCTAAAGAAAGACAAAGATCTTGTGAATAGAGCCAATATTTCCAATTTTTGAAGTGTTTTACAGCGAAAACACAATATATCGTATATTAGCTTACTACAATAGCTAGCACACAGCAGCATTGATTCTAGTCAAACGGTAGCATAGCACAGTTCCGACGATATATGAAAAAGCATCCCAAATTTGGGTCCTTATCTTTGTTGATCTTCCATCAGAATGTTCTCCAAGGGGTCCTTTGTTCGAAACGTCCTTGTATTTTCCGATCAGAGACGAACTGATTTCCTCTGCTTGATTGCAAGCACACTGGCCGTGCGTTGCTAACCTCTCGTTCTTGAACCAATTCTTGCGTCGCATCACGTCTAAAGTCCAGAATAAATTTCAATAATATAATGAAACTATATTGAAAAAACATACTTTAGGATGATATTGTGACATGTATCAAATAAAATCGAAGCCAGAGATCATATTCACCTTTAACGAGTGTTTTCCAGGAGCCGAGTCCAGGTCCTACTTCGCGCCCAGAAAAAAAAATTAAGTGCGCAAGTCTCACTCCAAGAGGTTGTGTTCAATCCCAGGAYGAGATAATCAAGTCATTTCTGCTCTCACTTCCGCATGACACCCAGAGGAAGGCGTATGACGTGTTTCTACAGTCCTAAGTGACATKCCCTTTTATAGACAAGGTCTTGAAGAGCGACATCGAWTTTGGAAATCTYACTTCCGKATAGGAAATGGKCTGTAAAAATAGTTCTGTTCCACTTAGAGAAATAATTAAAACGGTTTTAGAAACTAGAGACTGTTTTCTATCCAATAGTAATAATAATATGCATATTGTAAGAGCAAAAATTGATTAAGAGGCCGTTTGAAAATTGGCACATATTTTCCAGTTTTTCAATACGGGGCTGCAGCCATTTAATTAACAATTAGACACACCTGCGGCTGGCAAAGGCATGATGGTGTGTTCGCAATACTTTAACGGTTCTATCCTGTCACATGAGTATGCTTCGAAGCCATTGAACAGAAAGTTCAGAAATGTAATAGAACCACTGTGTGTTCAGAATCCCCTTTATCTGCCCGAGTACATTTACACATACTCAGACCACCTGTTCATACCCGTTCCTTATTTCCAAGCAATGCAAACACAGCAGTTTTCACTTGATGATTGTATGAAACAGAATGTGAGAGAGGGAGAGGACAGTAGAGATGAGATTCACACTTTTGCAATGAACCTCAAAGAGAAACACGTACTGGCTCTGACATTGGTCCCATGGCGACAAATATTCATAAACAGCATGTCCTGAAGCTCCACATTGCCAGAGAAAATCTATTCTATATCATTCAAAGTTCCATTAGATAAATAGCTTCTTTGATTACTTTTAATTTAGTGGGAGGGTGGATACACATTGTCTGCGGGTCTCGAATCAGCGTGAATTATGTTGTGGTCAAAGTTAGGGATCGGGTGCTCAATTGAATTCCCTGTATTTTTGGGCTATTTTGACGCACACGCACACGCACACGCACACACACAGAGAGAGCCCTGGACCCTATTTTCTTCTATGTTTGTTAACATGGCATGCCTATAACAGATGTCTTGCTTTAGTGGTTCCAAACCAGATAGGACCACGTTGGAGACCCCTTGATGAGACAGGACCAGGGTAGAGACTCCTTGATGAGGTAGGACCATAATGGAGACTCCTTGATGAGACAGGACCAGGGTGGAGACTCCTTGATGAGACAGGACCGGGGTGGAGACTCCTTGATGAGACAGGACCGGGGTGGACACTCCTTGATGAGGTAAGACCAGGGTGGAGACACCTTGATGAGACAGGACCAGGGTGGAGACTCCTTGATGAGGTAGGACCAGGGTGGAGACTCCTTGATGAGGTA